>NW_006800138.1:736054-800609 GCF_000485575.1 Poecilia formosa
CACATGCGCGCACACACGCACCGCTTGGGAATGTTCCTCTGCTTCAAATTGCAAGCAGTATTATCATCTTCCTACACTTCAATGTGCCTTTAAGGATAGCATTCAGGGAGGGAAGTGGAAAAAAAAAAACCTCATGAAAGCAACCATATAAAAGACAAAAATGGACAGAAAAACAGACCAAGGCCAGGGAATAATTTATATTAAATTATATTCGCCTGAAGATATTTATTTTTTATTCTTAGCTTGTCCTCCATTTCACTGATGCCATTTTAATCTGCAGCTCAGCAGCCCTTTAAGTCTGGCAGTCGACGCCCTACGGATTCGTCAAAGAAGGATCCACCTGCAGAGGGGAGGAGAACTGAGAGCTGTCGTTTATTTCAGCCTTTCTCTTTCTCTGTCTTTGTTCTCAGGTTGTTAGAGAACTCGCTGCTCAACGCAGAAGTGAAGGAAGGAGAGATTCTGCCTCCTACCATTCAGAGGCTGATGAAAGGATACAACAAGTATCTCAGGCCTTTCTTTGAGAGTAAGGAAGCAGCACAGACATGCAGATGTGGAAATGACAAAACAGTCAGAGGATGGTGGTGTAATGGAGAATGGGAGGAGTTCAAATTGTAGAATTGTGCTTGCATGTCCTTGCTGAATATTTCATGCCTCCATTCATACACTCAAATGTAATTGAATTCTTTGAAATCCAGGTGTAAAGAAAAGAGAATGCATTAAAACGGAAACACGCAGAGAAAGGTTCTGGCTTTGCAGATAAAAATGTTTGAAATGATTTAAAGGGGCAGCTTTATGTAAAAATTTATTTTATTTTTTTATTTTTTAACTTTGCGTTATAATATTATTCCCTCATCAAAATCATACCTGGAGTTTTGCCTTGGTCTTTTCATGCATGTTTGAGAAATCCTTTAATCTCTATTGGCAACCAATGGGACTCTCTCTTCTCCTTCAGACTAGCCAGCAGCAATTAGCAAACATCTGGTGGAACTGAGCATCTACTTATTATATGAGTTACCTCTGAGTGCAGCACTGGTAGGATGGTTATTAAAGGGTTAACAGAGGAGCTATGTTGTGATGACTTCCTGAAGGCGAAGTTTCAAACAGAGCAGCAGCTTCCCACAATTTCAAGGTGTTAAATTACAAAGTCATATTTTAAGTCATATTTGATATATGTAGCATTTTTACGACAACTGAAGTTAACATAGTTACTTGATTGTGCTATAAAATGTCTGTAGAAAACATAAAAATGCCCTTTCAAAATAAATGTTATTTATTAAAGAAGCATTATCAGATACTTAAAACTTTAAATAACTCCAACCTTTAATTTTAGTTAATTTGTTCAGCATAATTTCTGGCAGTCCCACATTAATAATTCAGCCTCTTCAGCCAATAAGGCAGCACTTAGGCCTTTTCTACAGCATTTCACAATGTTGGCCCAATAAGGTTGGAGCATAAAAGGAGTAAAATCTTTGGCCCTTATGTTTGGCACAATCTCTAGATGATCCAGAGTTCTGGTTACTCTCTCCTCTTCAACTCACAAAGCAAGTTTTCTACAGGATTTGGGTCTGTGGACTAAGAGAATCTTGGCAAAAAGTAAATTTTATATCCACTGAACCATTTCTATGTTGATTTGACTCATAAGCTAAGCGATCTAGCCATGAACCACTAACAGTTTACTGTTAACATCCACCAAACTAAAACTAATCAAACTAAAAAATACATTTTAAAAATTCTTACACTAGATTTATTTTTATAAATTATTGGGGTTCCCTACTGGTTTTTCTTCTGGGATTTTGTTAAATAACTATTATGTCTTAGCACAGATTTTTTTGTGTGTGTGTGTGTGTGTGTGTGACTTTAGACCATAATTGAGCTTTTAGGCATTGACTAAATCTCAAATTATTTTGCTAATTAGTGAAATAAAATTTTACAAACCTGTCATCAGTAGCTCCAGATGTTATATTTGCCTGGTAGGAAAAACAAATCTGAAGTAAAAATGAGTGTGAACGTCCAGGGGAATAATGAGATTCACTGTAGGTCTTTCTATTGTATTATTATTTTTAGCCCTGATAAAACAGCACCAGATCACTGCTGTTTTCTCCTACCAAGATAAAAGCTCTGCAGCAAATTGACCGATACTGCAGAGCCTGTTAATACAAACACAAATAACATTGTGAAAATGAAAATATTCCTTAATCTAGCAGTAAGTTTTCATGTAATTGTGCTTTAAAAATTAACATTTTCACTGATAGTTGGCATCTCAGATAGAAAAAGAAGACATATTTGCAAATAACTTCTAAGTCTAAATAGACCAGGATTTTTGGAAGCAGTTTCTATTTTGACACTATAGACTTGGCATATTTGTTCTTGTATGTTTCATGGCCTTCTCTTTGAAGACCATAATAATGTACCACTATCATTCAAACACATTTGATAGAAACAGTTGCAATCCCGTCGACATGTTAATGTCAGTGTTGTATAAATGTGTAGTAACAGTTTTCTCTTTGTTTTTGAGATGGTCCTGTGACGGTGGGAATGAGTTTGGACATCGCTAGCATTGACACCATTTCTGAGATCAACATGGTAAGATACTCACTCTTACATTTGATGGATTGTTGTGGATATTGTTGTTTTGTGTTTTGTTTCACTGCGTCGTAAATTAAATTAACTGCAATAAACCAACAAAGTGTTGAATCCACAGTGCTGGCTCTTTTTAGATTTAAGATATCAGTATTTTCACATTGTGGATTAAAATAACATTTTTGCTTTCAAACTAACTATAACAATGACATTTATGCAAAAATCAAGACTACACTGAGTCTAATTAAGGGGACCACTACCACACTTGTACAAATGTATAAACGGATAGATGGATTTAGAAAAAGATCCATTGTGAATATTTTAATTACTTGATACATTAATATTTAAGGTAAAATGAAATAGCTAAAAGTCCCATGGTATAGGAGCTGCAGATGTTTACAGTTCGGGTGGAATAATCTCTTGACAGTACAACTATCACTTGAGCACTCCCCTAATCTGGGATTTATGGAAGACTGGCAGGAAGAAAACCATTGTTAAAATAAAGCTGTGAAAGTCCTATTTTCAGTTTGCTGCAAGCCATGTAGGGGACACAGCAAAGTTTGTGGGATAAAATGCTCTGTTCAGATAAAACTCTGTTCAGACATGCAAAATTATATGTGTGGTGAAAAAGAAAAACTCACAGAAACATGATGTCACTCTGGACACACCATGCCCTTCATAAAACTATAGACTGTATCTGAAGGCTACCTTGCAACAAGCAGCGCTAAGCATACAGAGCCACACTGCAATAGTTTACGTCAAAGCGTATATTCATGTGTTAAAATGACCCAGTCCAAGTTCAGACTCACATTGCATTGAAAATATGTTGCATGGTTTGAATATGGTTGTTCTAAGATCCAATCTGACACTGAATTGTTTTGCAAGAGAAAAATAAATTGATCAAATATGCTGTAAGTGGGGCTGAACAGATATGAAAACTACAATTTTCAGATTTCCATCTGTTAAATAAAAAAGAAAAAGGAAATATTGCATCATTTCCTTTAGTTATATGAAGTAATCATGTTTGGCACTCAGTCAGTGTTTTGCACAGAAAGTCAGTCTTGTTTTTGAAAAACAAGACTGAGCAGACCTGCTGATTTGAGGCCCTGCTGTGCATAATTGTGGCCCCAGGCACAGAGGGGCCTCCAGGAACCGACTTCATCCACACAAATCAAGCAGCCAACATGACTGCCAGCCTGTTATTGACATGCCTGTTAAAAGTGTCTGATGAACCTGTTCTCCCAATTCCTGCAGGACTACACAGCCACCATATTCCTCCGCCAGCGCTGGACGGATGAGCGCTTGGTGTTTGAGGGCAACAAGAGCCTGAGCCTCGACGGGCGCCTGGTGGAGCTTCTCTGGGTGCCGGACACTTTTATTGTTGACTCCAAAAAATCCTTCCTGCATGATATCACAGTGGAGAACAGACTGATCCGCATCTTCCCCAATGGGACCGTCCTTTATGCTCTGAGGTGGGCTAACAAAGAAGCATTGTTGGTCATTCGTTTTGTTTCGATTTTTCTTCTTCTTCTTCTTCTTCTTCTTCTTCTGCTCCAGCAGATAATAGAAAAGTAGGCCAGGGAATCAAGAAGAAACAGGCTGGGGGAGGAAGCGTGGGCTGAATTTGAGATAATGTGATTGCAACGCTGGGAGTTATATCACACTATTACTCGACTATTGGATTGTCTGAGTCCACAAGCTCTTGATGTGTGGATAGTGTGAGCATCACCAAGTCCAGTTTGGATGTGTAGCGCAGATATTGTGCTGTATGAACGACAAGCCTTTGGCAGTTTGTGCCATTCTTATTAAATATTCTCAGCCAAGTACACATGTTGTACATTTTCCAGTTATATTTGATGTGTGAGTGTCAACGCGACAGTCATGATGCTCTGAATGGGAGAAAGAAAGTACACCATGTTCCTATTTCTAGAATATTATGTTTCAAGAAATGCTAAAAGAAATAATCTGATTATTTGAATTCAGCTTCAATTCTACACTTTGATTAGTGACTATAAACACGAAGGGACTAGGAGAAAACTATTGACTGAAAAATAAGTACAATGTTTATTTTAGGAGTTGCTGTGTAGTTCAGTTTAAATCCAATAAGAGCATTTTATTTTTCTTCCAGTATCTTTCTGAAAAGATGTACTTAGTTTCACAAGAAGCTTTTTCCTTTTGCCTTAGTTTAATTTATAATTATACTGAAAACACATGGTGAGTTTTTAGTTACTGGAGGTTAGATTTAAATAAGAACTTTGTTTGTTATTCTCTGATACTTAAACCAGGAGAATCTTAAAGGGATGTACTTTCTATTTCCCAACACTGCAGATATAGAAATTATCAATGAAATGCAACAGCTATGACTCCAGTTTTGACTCAGACATACATGTTTTAAATAGATGGAAAACAAACCATGCCAAAACAGAGTTGGATGGTGAGTATCAGTGTGTGTGTTTGGATGGTTTACCCAGGTGTCTCAACATTGTCCCCGTGTGCAACAAGCCTTATCTTCAAAAACAGAAAACGTGAACTTTCCCCGTCAAAGTTTTAATCAGTGTTTTCATTCTTAAGACCCGTGTGCATTGAGGACAAGATGACTCCATTTGAAGGCTGATCGATGCTCGTCTCCCTCTGGTTGGCTCTGACTTTATGGGCCGTTGCTTTTACACAGGAATTGGTGCTCTCGCTGCACCGCAGTGTGACACAGGGAGCGTTGAGGGAAAAGCACTCAACAGGACCAGCTAAAATAAAACAAGCAAACGAAAAAAAGGAAAAGGAAGTCAGGAGAAGCATGGCAACCTCAGGGGATTCAAGCTGGGAAAGGGGACAGAGCGAGGTGAGAAATGTATGATGCTGGAGGAAAAAGGAAGAAAGGACAGCTATGCTGAGTGTTTCACTGCTGGCCAGGAGGGAAAGAGCTACAAGTGTCAGAGTGACTGTAGTGAATCTCCCAGCAGTTTAAAGGATTTTAACAAGGCCCCTTTTTTAGATCATGTATGTCCTTTTATATGTTGTGGTAAGATACTGATAAACATCAAGTTAAAGATGACCAAGTTTCATCACAATAAAACCTTATGATGGGACATGGATGATGAAAGCTAGAGTCAAAGTGAAGAAGTGGTTTGCAGTGGGAGTAGCAGAAAGTTTCTCTGTAATCACTGATTAATGCTGCCACTTACTGGTCCGTCCTTCATTGCAGTAACAGAATTTTGTTCTGAACAATTTACAAAAATCTAATAAGCTGAAAGATTATCATAATAAAAAAGTTGCTTTTAATCAACATGGTGGGTGTTAATAACTTATAAATCTATTAATAACATATTGTTATATAAATAACATCGCTCATTGTTGTAAAAAGCTTGGTCGAGTAACAACTCTAACATTCTCCTGTCTTTTCCATTTTAAGGGTATTTAGTCTCTCTTTCAGTTTTTTTAAACCAATTTCGGCAATTAAAAGTTTCTAACATTTTAAGGGTATTTAGTCTCTCTTTCAGTTTTTTTAAACCAATTTCGGCAATTAAAAGTTTCTAAACATCTTGGCCAAAGGAAGAAAAAAATCCCTTTAAACCATGTGGATCGTTGTAGGTTTCAAAAAAGACAATAAGATGATTTAATAAAAATATTGATGTATTTTAAGGCTTTTTTCACATCATTACCAGAGATGCCAGGACCTGCAGAGGGCGCTGTGTCTGAATGCAGTTATTTCTGGAGGAAAAGATGAAAAGTGAAGGCCTCCAGATATGATGCGTCATGGCTGCATTATGTCATCCATCGCAGTGTCTCTCCACGCCTGATAATTACAGATCTAATTAGCTGTATAACATCTCTGTGGTAACATATTGATAAATGCCAGAGGAATCCCTAATGTGGCTGTTATGAATAATGGGATCTGCTTGTTACTGTTATATAATTAGGATCAATTTGGTACTTCTGTGTTTTTTTTTTTTTATTAATGTGCTGTAAAATTACATTTTGCTTTGAATTTCATACAATTTGCTAAAACGCCATGGGATTCATTTCTCATTCATTGCATCTCATACGTTTCATGTTCTGTGGTAAGAATGAGAGCCTTTGATGAGTTTATCACTGATCAGTGACGCCAACTGTCATCCCTTCAAATGTAAATATGGATTCTAATAAGGGAAAAAACATTATTCTTTTTTCTTCAGGATCACCACCACTGTGGCGTGCAACATGGATCTGACGAAGTACCCAATGGACAAGCAGACCTGCACGTTACAACTAGAGAGCTGTAAGACACTTCACTCTTTGTTAAGAACATTTGAGCCATGCTCCTGGAGCCAGGGGCAGAGAGTTGGTGGGTGGGTGTGATTTCAAGTGAATGTGATCAAAACGAGGGATCAGACACATCACTTTCTCTCATCTTCTACATTGCTTGCAAAAGCAAGTGCAATCTTTGCCTGTGTGTGTGCAAAAAAAACAACAAAACACTGATGTCACAGTGCATCAGAAGCTGGGACATTTTAGGTAAAAATGGAATAATCTGTTGTGTTTGGCACTGGAACAGCCGACTCTGATTAAAAAGAAAACACACAAACACAAAGCCAGAGGGTTGTGCTTGAAAATTATCTACTTTGTTAGTGAAGAGTTGCTGAGTAGAAAAAGTACAAGCTGCACGCTTTCTGTGAAGCTTTAGGAACCCTTTAAACTTTGACAGAGCGTGAGGCTTTTATATTACTTTAACACGGATAAAGCACAAACAGTGTCTATCCAGCCACACCTTCGCTGCCTTGCAGCAGAGTGCGTTCTCACACTTTGTCTTGTTTCAAACACAAACCTCAGTGTATTTCACTCAGGCTTTCTGTGACAGACCAAACAAAGAACATAATCCTCCATAAGTGGAACCATCAGTAGACACGGTTTTGAAACTTCTGAAAGTATGGGATGCATTTCTGTGTTCGGCTCCGCTTTGTGCTGATAGCCTCACATGTCATACGGTGCTTCCCCGTCCTCCGCCTTAGAGACAAGTCGAGGAGGGAGCTGAGTGTAGAGCTGCTTCGTCTCTGCACCAAGCATAGCATGGCGCTGTGGGGCTGGTGTGCATAAATGCATAATTTTTAATTTATGCATTTTGCATGAGAGCCAGAAAGTTGTGTATTCATATCATATAAAAACACCTTCTTTCATGTTTTGGTGTGAAATAAGCATACCAACTCTAGAATAAAAGCGGAAGTCATGTAAGAAGTTGTATTGGTTTCTACAGTGAAATGTGTCCTGAACCAACACAGGCTGAAAAGCCACTCTGAGTGGAAGAAGCCATTACTTCAGAAGCAGCACAAGAAGCTGGATTAAAGTTTGCCAATGTGCTCAGGCATAAATTATTTTCTTTGGTTGCACCATCATGCAACCTACGATCCAACATACAGTTCTAAAAGCAATTCTACCTCATATTTGTAAAATATCTGTAAACTTCTGAATTTGAAGAAAGTTTTATTCTGCAAAAACACAAATTCTTACCAAGTGTTTCTGGTCTGGTTTGCAGTTCAATTACCTCAGGACATGAGTATATTTTAAGACAGTAATTTATTAATATTGATGGAAAACTATTAGTTGTAAATGTCTTGTTATGAGTGAAATAATCTGCCTGTGGAACTGGCACTTTATTCAATGCTAAAAAATTATTTACTTAAAACAAGCTCTTAAATCTTGCTGAAAAGTTACTAGCAAGTTAGTTTATTATTTTTCAGGTGTGCAAACATACTTGGTAAAATTTTGCAGAATAACAGTTCTTGAAAAAAAATCTTCCTCTTATTATTCTAACATTTACCAAAATAAAAAATCAAATTTTTTACCCTAACTGCTTTATAACAGGAACAGTTTGGTCTAATTGTATTTGTCTGTATATTAGACACATGAAGTAAAGTAAAGAGTACCTAAAATAAAAAAGTTGTTATAATTGAAAGAAGGTTTATTCTTTGGTGACATGGTGGATATAAACATGTTTTACATCTTCCTCCACTTTCTATTCCCAGCTTGCTTTAGTTTTTTTGTTTTTGTTTTTTTCTGTAAAATGACAGCCAGCCAGACTAGGCTCAGTCTGATCCCTGCCAGAAGCCAACCAAACCCTCAGCTCCACACAAAACCTTTACCTCAAGCTCCAGGGCCACTTAGCTGACAGAAAGACATTTTAAGGATAAAGTCAGGTAACTGAGAGGTGGGTTCTTCCTCTGGACCCTCAATAATTCTTGGCTAAATATCTCTTTCTTATCTTTTCCTCCCTCAGTTCTGTTTCTATCCCTTCCTGATGTTCAGTTTCGGTTCTGTATCACATCCTGTCCTCCTCTAGCTGTCCCGGTGTCTCTTTATGAAAATGTATATCCAAGGATTTATTTCTTTTAAAGCCGTGCCAGAATTGGATCCTCTGCGCAGGAGGAAGCTTTAAAGGCAGTGCTGTTGTGGGAGTGTGTGGGGTGTTTAAATTAGGATGCAGTAAAATATTTAGTGCTTCTTGGCAGCAATAGACATTAACAAATGCCATTCTTTTGTAGAGCTTGAAATAAAATGTCGGTGCTGGATGCCACCTTTGGCAAAGTCTGTTGTTAGAATGTGGAACCGAAGGGCCGACTTTTCCATGTCAACGTTTAACTTCCTGTGTCGTGGCAGTGCTGCAGGTCAGAAAACTGATCAGTTCTTCCTTTAAGAACCTCGGTTAGAGACAAAACTGATTTGTTGAAGGCATCAAAGTCAACCGTACCCCACATTTAACTGCTCATCAGTCCATGACTTTAGATTAAGTAAGGTGAAGACCCTCGCCACACATGAAATGCTGAGGAACCAAGTTCATCAACAGACCAACTGGCTTCAGCTTCATCTTTTCATATGGGTTGGTTCAGGGTGAACAGTGAGAAATGAAGCATCATTTCTGACAGGGGATTGCAGGAGTCCAAACTACGGTTCTTATTCTCTTACTCCCTCTGCAGACACATTTGGAAAATGCATCTGAGACTTTTAACCTCATTAAATGAGCAAGTCTGGCTTTTAGAACTGAAAATCAACCACATGATGGTTCCTATAACCTTACAATATTAGACTCATATGCTGCTACAGTAAACCCTTTCACACATGACTGTGTTCTCTTTGATCATCAGATTTTTTCAGGCCTTCTTTGAGCAATAATTAATCGGGTTATCTCAGTTGCGCTGTCTGCATGCCTTGTCTGTTTGTGTTATGGTACGAGGTAAGAGTGATGCTCCTCACCAGGATCTTGTTGCACTTTTTTGTTATCTTCTTTGATTAAGTGAAGGAACAGAAGTACATGCATGAGCATCCCTTTGAACGTTTCCACACTCTGTCACATCACAACCACAAACTCCAATGCTTGTATGTTATTTAAATTTCAGGAAAGAGATCATCACAGTGGAATTCACAGTTGTAAAGTAGAAGAAAAAGTGCACATTATATTTAAAGAATTAAAAAAATATATAAATAAATCTGAAAAGTGTGGCATGCATGTCTATTTAATACCCCAGGATTCAGTGCTTGCAGAGCCATGTTAAAGGGTATTTCTCTGCTTTGCATTTCTACAGACTAAACTTTTTTCTTACTTGTCTTTACAAAAAAGCTGAAACTGAGTCAGATTGGAATCAGTGTTGCAATAATTTGTATAGCATTTTAAGTCATGTTTTGGTCTGAACTTTGACTAGGACATTCTGAAACATGAATATCCTTTCATCTAAATCATTCCAGTGCAGTTTAGGATTATGGAAATGTAAACTTCCACCTGACCAGCTGCTAATGTAAGACGTGATGTTGCTTTAAAAGTTTTGAACTCTCATGGGTTCACTTTTAAATGTTAAATGGAGGTCTGCTGTTTCAGGACTTCACTTTGCTTCTCTCCAACGTCTTTCTTGTTGCAGATATTTAGCATTATGCCTAGTTTGCCAGGCCCCCACTGTGAAGCTCCATTCCTAAACAACCGAGTCTTAATAAGATCAGAACATTGCACAGCTATTAGCCATTAACATTCCCTGCTGTTTCTCTCATTGCCACTTTAGGCTTTAGCAAAGGAAACATCAGTTATTCTGTTGCTGTAAAATCCACATCTGTAGCACTGATTTAATGCTCATGTCTCCATGTTCCACGTTTCAAAAGGAACTGCAGTTATTTAGGTGCATATAAACAAATTCTTCCACATTACAAAGTGCAAACCAACATATTTATTTATTTATGTGAATTTAAGAAAGAGACATTTGATGATGTGATATTCCAGCTCAGACATAACAACACAGATACCCTATGAATAAAATGAAGAACCACGTCACACATTGTTGCCAAAAAGATGAACAATAAAGTCATAAAACAAAGAATAAAAACAAGGGATTAAAAAATGGTCTGGCTACATTCTATAGACACACAAACTTGAAAGAAAAGATTTAATCTCTTTGCTCTTTTTCAGGGGGCTACAACATCAACGATGTCATGTTTTACTGGACCCGAGGAAATGAGTCTGTCAGCGGTTTAGACACCCTGCAACTGGCTCAGTACACCGTGGAGGACCACTACACATCTGTCTCAGAAGCTATCTACGAAACAGGTGAGAAGGGAGACAACATATCTGACTAATGTTTGAGTTTGGTTTAAAAGAAGGGCCTTATCTTTGAATATTTTGAATTATATCACTTAGGTAAGTTTTTCTAAACTTCTTCTAAACTCAACTGTGCTTTAAATTGGCATCTACATTCTTTCTTTCATGGCTGTTTCTTATTTTTTCTCTTGTCTCTTGAAGGCCATTACCCGAGGCTGGTTTTCCACTTCGAGCTGAAAAGGAGCATTCTCTATTTCATCCTGGAGACGTATGTCCCCTCCAGCCTGCTGGTGGTCCTCTCATGGGTGTCCTTCTGGATTTCCTTATCCTCTGTTCCGGCTCGAATTTGCATAGGTATTCATCAAATCTGACTCGAGAATATTTTTCTATTATGTCTGACAATTTTCCAGCCAAACAAAAATCTTTCATGATATTTTGAACTGTTGTTTTAATTAAAAACTAACTTATGACAAAACATGTGATGAGGAACTTCTTTGAACCCCCACCGTTCAGGAGTTTGTGAATCACGTTGCAGCTTAGACATACAACTTATTTTGACTCTGGGCGTTGCAGCTCCTCTTCAGACAGTCCACAGCCCATCTTGAGTGAGTGAAAGGCAGTGGCTGGATGGATGAATTGCAGATGCATTCAGGTCAAATCTTGGTTTAAGTTTGAGCTCAAAGATCTAAATTGATTCTGTTTGAGCTAAGCATTGCAACCCTGAAACCCACCTGACTGCTCTCATTCTAACCTTTAAAAGCTGACAGAATATCAATCATCGAAGCGCATGACAGTCAGCTGAATCTTTCATGATGTCTGTTGGTCCTCGTTCCCTGGGAATTGTTGGTGTTATATTTTAGAGAATTTCTTTTACTGTAGTCGTGCTATTTGGAATTTTATGGCCCTGTAAAACATAAATTTTACACAAGGTTTATTTTTTTTCTCGTTATTGAACATGATCCAGATGAACAGCTGAAGGTTGGGGAAGTGGGATGGATCCATCACAATCAAGCCAATTTTCAATCCGTCTTGCTTGTTTGCTATAATGAGCTAAATTATCTGTTTAATGTTTCATCCACTGACCATCTTAATTCTCTTTAACACTTTGTAAATTGTCCAATTTGCAGAGTTTAGACAATTAAACTATAATTGCCATAATCCTTTCATGATTGAGTGTTGACCAGACACTATAGAATATCTCTATGCAATCATGGGAAAATGTATAACTGCTAAACACCAGATGCGTTTTGTAGACGCCATCGCTTTCTGCCACTCCGTCACAAACATTTCATCAGTATAAATAGATAATTAAAATTTTAAAAATAAACTTTTATAAATGAATTTGAGTTTACTTATTCAGGAACATTAACTCCATAAAACTCCAATGTACCAGATTTAGCCCCTGGCTTTTTTTCTCTTACATTTGACTGAAACTTTTACAGTGTTGGAGTTAAATTTATTGCATATTTTAAAAAGAGAAACTACGCACCAGTAGTTTGCGTCATTCCAGGATTTTTTCTTTCTGTGAAACGCAAATTCTAGAGCAAACTAGAAAAAAAAACATTGTGTAGACACTTTTCTAAACAAATCTATACTCATTGCTTTTAGAATAAATCTATAAGGTAATGGAAAGAGTAAGGACAGTTAATACTTTCAGATGTGATACTAAGTGGTTTTCAGAAACCTTCAGACCAACGTTTTAGTCATTAAAAGAGAATTCATTTAGTTTTGGCTGTTAGAATTTTGGGGGCTTGAATAAACCATTGAACATGTTTACCACATATCTCTACAGACCAATGCTAGTTTTATTGTTTGACAGGAGTGACCACAGTCCTGACTATGACCACCCTGATGATGGGAGCGCGGACGTCGCTGCCCAATGCCAACTGCTTCATCAAGGCCATCGACGTCTACTTGGGAATCTGCTTCAGCTTCATCTTTGGAGCGCTTATTGAGTACGCCGTGGCCCACTTCTGCACGCTAACTCATGCTGATGCTCACATGCTGATGGTGAGACTCTGCTGTATGTTTAAAAACTTTGTTGTTAATGTTCAAAATCATACAACACCGTCTACAGTTATTGGCACTAAACTTTTAATTTCACTTTTTGAAGCAGTGGTGAGAACGATATCTCACATTAAAAAATAATTGGGACAAAATGAAAATAGCAATAGCTTATGGCACCTTTGCTGTTTCTTTTTGCACAATCTTTCGACATCATCCAGACTGCTGGGTCGTCACTTGAACTCTTGTATCTTCAGCTCACCATCATCTCAGGCGGCTGAGATGATGGTGGAAAAATTGTAATTGGTAATTGGCCCAACTGAACAGCGATTTGCTCAGAAACTATCTTAATCTGACTTTACCGAAGCATTTAGGAAGTTCAGGAAACATTCGTTTTGTTGTATGTTTGAAAGGTTTAAAGACTTTTATACATCTTTACTGCGGTAATAAATGTGATTCTAGTCATTCTGTTTGCCATAATGCTGATCATCTTTGTTGTAATAATTATGTTTACCGCTTATCAAGTTTCTAATCCACCTGACCTTTGTCCTGCAGTACGGCCACCACATGCACGACATGGATGACGAAATGAACGGCATCATCACCACCATTTCCACTCACTCCAGCAGAGCCAAGAGACGCAAGGAGCCCGCCGTCACTTCGCCGCCGGCGCCTGCCTCGGCAGAACTCAGCGTCAGCCCCTCCAGTCCTTCAGGCAGTGAGCCCAAGCCTGAAGTGTCCCCTCCAGAACCCACCAACTGGTGCCTCACCACTCTTGCCACACTGCGCAAAATCCTCCGCTTTATAAGCTGCTGTCACATCGAGAACCCCCACCACATAGACAACTACTCCAGAGTCACCTTCCCCCTTTCTTTCGTCATTGTCAACCTGCTCTACTGGACATATTATCTGTACTTCTAGTATCGGCTTTAGAGCGGCAGTGTGTCTCTGAGAGTGTGAGGCAAAGAGTGTATGTAGGCAAGAAGTGTATTTTACTGTATGTATGTACAGAAAGCATTAACAAGGTGTGTTCTGAGATGGGTTTATACCGTTTCTATATTTGGTTTCATAAGCAAAGTAGCAAATTCAAATGAGACCATTGGTTTTATTTATTTATTTATTTATTTATTTATTTATTTAAAAATAGAACTGCAGCTTCATTTTGAATATCAAAACAGGTGCATCTCAATAAATTAGAATATAATTGATAGCTGAAATAGCAGTCCGGTGAAAAGTATCCCCATTTACAATATAGATGCTCAATAATTGGTTTCTGCTCTTTTGCATGAACTGCTGGTTCAGTGTGGCTCAGCGTGGCAGCTGGTTGCCTTCATCTGCTCCGATTGTTGGCTCTGGTGTCGTTTGTCTTCTTAGGTTCTGTATTAAGATTAGGTTAGGGTAGTTTGCTCGAAATCTAAATGAGGATCTCCATATTGTTTGTTAACAAAGGGAAGCATAAAGTGCTATAAATGTTGATTGTTGCGCTGACGTTAGGTTTGCTAAAACAAGGTGGAACAACACCGGCAGATGCTGTTTCTTCCAAAATTAGTGGGAATTTCCACAGTCAGTTTTATGAAGAGCTCCACTAAAAAAAGGCTGCACCTTTTTTCTACTTTACTTTTTTCCTTCCACACAACTTCCCAGTGATATACTAAGATACAGAACTCAACCAACTTGATAATAATGATTTTTTATTTCTTGCAAATTAGAAGTCTTTGCCTTGATTTTCAATGCTGATATTTGTAAATTATAGCATTTTTTTCTGTCATTGGTCTGATATAATATTCAAATTTCTGAGAAATTAAATTTGGAGTTTTCATTAGGTGTAATCAAAATGAATGGAAATGACACTATATTACATGCAGGTTTTTAATGATATTTTAATTTACTTGGATTCACCTGTTTACTTTCAATTCCTGCTTTTCTAAATAAATCAGTTATTTTGCTAAAACGAAACGGCCAGCTTTAATCAGAGAACATAAGGTCTGAACAGTTTTACCAATCCAAAAGTAAGAAAAGGCTACTGCTTTCCTTCTAGTTGGGATATATTCATTTTAAGATGGAGCTGTGATTAAAGGCTTTGTGACAGATTTCACAAGGGCTGTTAGGTGAGAGCAAATTCCCACAGCACTTTGATTTTCTGCTGTGATGGACTGATCATCGATATTTTATAACTTCATCTTCTGTTTCCTGCAACATTTAGGAGGAAGTAGAGAAAAAAACTAATGACAGTTGTGAGGTGAAAAAGACCCATCATGGAGTTTGTTAAAAAAAAAGAAAAAAACTCTAAAACATTCTCCAAATGGATGATCGCTCCTGAAGGAGCTGGAAAAATCTTTTCTCTGTAACTCTGTGAGTTGTTTATTTTTTTTGCTTGCATTTTTGTTTTTTTATTGAGAATATGAACATATAATAATAGTGGCCTTTAGTCATTTATAAACCAATTTTATCACACTAATCATCATACAACTCTGAAGCCCTCTGTATCCACTCCCTATTAAGAAATTTCACATTCTGAATTTTATGAATACAGTACATGTTATTAAATAACATGAAACATAAAAAGAAAGTGTAAGAAATGGTTCATCCTAAAATACCAGAGGTATAAGAGAAATTATGTGGCATAAATGGTGAATAAATGTGCCAAACTGAAAAGAAACAAACCCACTTCATATGCAGATGGTACAGGATTTGTCTGGATTTCCTTTGAGATTCTGTCTCTCATGATGCAGACCTCTCCAAAATGGAAAATCTTTTAAAAATGGAGGTGTCTCAAATATGTTTCCTCCCACTGTAAACATCAAACCACTTCTGAAGTAGTAGCTAATCATCAAAAATGTTTTTTTAGGGATATTTAATTATTGTCAACAATGCCTGCTCATGTGATGCCGTGGTAAATTACAATCTTGTCTCCTGAGACTCGCCTTAAATTGAACTAGATTTTCCCACTGAGGGGGAAAAGGAAACATTATTCTCTTTATAATCAATTCTGTGGTACGAAATAAACCTGATAAAGAGAGAAAAACAAACTGTTATCACCATATCATAAACTCTGTATGTAGATAGTTAAGCTTTTGCTAATTCACGCTGTGGAGTCGATGCCCACAGAGCAGGAGTAACAGATCAGACATGTGGATTTGTAGGACTGCCACACTTCAAACTACAATCAGATACGTTATTTATGCAGAATTTCTCTCTGCGGCTTCAGCAATTGTTTCTCGCTGGGTTTTGTAAAAACATAAGGTAGTAGCCAGACTTTGTGGAATGGGAATGAAATGGCCAAAATAAACAAAGAGGACAAAAGCCTCTGTGCACTGTGAAAAACAAAAACAGAACAGCATGGCATTTCTTGGTTTTCATGATTCAACTTTTACAAAGAAGGGGGAAATGCCATTCCAGTGACTGCTAACATAACCATGATGGGGCAGCAAGTGGCTACAACATCTTTATTACATTTTAAAAGCCATAAAAAGCATTCTACGTGTAGCCAGTGATTGTGTTTTTGCAGCAACTTCACAGAAATAAACAATAGGAAACCATTGTGTCCACTGAACACATCAAGGTGTAATGGTCAGAACAAACTACAGGACAAAAGTACACCCTTTGTCACTGTGTGCCCACAGTTGATGTGTTGCAAACATTAGGACCTGAGTTTATAGTGGCCTTGTGACTGGGTCAGAGCATCCAGCATCCCTGTCTGCAGTGGTCAGTCTCTATTTAAAGTGGTCCAAGGCAGGAGAAGTTGTGACTCTGTGACAGGGTCATTCATGTACAGGCTGGCCGCTAGATAGACTGGATCTATCCAACAGAAAAGACACCAAATTGCTGATTAATTTAATACCAGTTCTCACAGACCCTCACGGTGTGTTGCCCTGCTGACTCCTGTCCAGTGCTGAAATAACCAACAATCTGATGAATTAAATTATCTTTCATAATCCCTGAGTGGCCCAGTGAGCCTCCGTTGGCCATCTGGGGAACACAAAGCACCACGAAGCGAAAAAAAGGCAAGTTACATTAGCATGATAATGACAATGTTCTGCTGCAAAACGTCTTGGTGGATGTTACTTTGACTTTGACCCGTCCAAGCATTGTTATACACCCATCTATGGAAGCAGTGCAGTTGTCTGAATGTACCTTCTCTGTTTGAGGAACACAACATGTTTGAGGTGTTTACTTGGCCTTCAAACCTCCCAAATCTAAATCCTCTGGACTGACATGAATCCATAAAGTTGCAGCCAAGAAGGGGGAACCAGTCCAGTATTTGGCTGGTGATCATAATGATATGCCTGATGTTGTTCTCTTTGAAAGAAGAACAATTTTATCATTCTATTAGGGAGCATAAAATATGCTATTTTTTATTTTTTAACTTTATTTTTGTTTACTTGTGACATTTCTCTTTGGGCTTTCAGTTTTCCCTCTGACTAATCTGTAATGCGGTGACCTCCACCACATTATAATCTGGACAGCAGGTGCAAAAACATAACACACCCGATTTAACAATGCCTTGGTTTGTTTGCTCGCAGGAATTTGAGCCAAAGAAGATGCTTTCATTATTGTTAGTTTTCCCTTTAGTGTCAAATGCTTAAAGTGCTTTGCTGAAAAGAATCTACCATGATTGTCTCTGTAGTCACTAGAGAATACATAACAAACCGCATGTTGTAGGCGAGCAGATGAAAACACTCACACAACAGGATTCAGTTGAACTAAGGAGATGCATGTTTATTTCTTGCCGTTTACTCAGTATTACTGTGAAAAACTGAAGGTTGGTGAATTAAAACCACAGTTCATTTTTAAAGAACTCGTTTTGGGTTTGTCATGGAGAGCTAAACTGTCAATGTACAGTCAACGACCTGCTTTAGCTCCATGGTTTTATATCTGTTTCACTGACAAACATTTCAGTTCTCTCTTCTGCCTGATGTTTGATGAAAAGTAGGATCTGTTTAGTTTGTATTTTCCTTTCTGCATGGTTTTAGGTGTACCTCTTTTCCTTCTACATTCTTTTATTTTGTCTAACGTACAGAATTAGTCACTGTAAAAAGCTAATTGTGAGGACTGGGTTCGTAGAGTGCTCATTGCCAAACACGAGAGTTAAAATTTAGAAAATTTAAATTTGGTCAAATTTTCCAGGCCCTCCCACCAAACTGTGAGCGACATCTTCTCTGTGGATGTTGGAAAACATTTGCTTTTTATATTTATTATCATTATTATTACTTTGCTAAGCTAGATAAGCTTAACATATGCATGTAAATGTGGAGCCAAAGAGCCACAGCACCAAGAACACCGATCCCTCGCCGCATCGGATCCAGTCATGTTTTAAAAACACACTGAATGAACGTAGTTTTGGACGGACACGATGCTGGAGGACATCTCTGGGACAGTGGAGGGATATGTTTAAAGGAAAATGGAAAACAGAGACCTTTCATGCCCCAGAGGGGGGGATCTGTCAGTTATAACTGAGGGGACAACTTTACTTCACGGGACATTTTCTTGTCAAATGTATTTATACACAGTTGTAACATCCAGTTGCTTTATCTGCTGTAAATAAACAATACCACTATGCATGTTTATCTGGTGTATGAATGTGAATAATAGCAATAAAAAGGTTTAATGTGTTATTTGTTGATGCTTTGCCAGTTTTGTTTGAAGGTGTTTAAGTAGCTTTCCATCATCTAGCAGCAGCGCTAAGAGCTGAAGAACCGACTCATCCTTCAAAAAAGATGGAGATGCAGCTTGTAATTTTAATAAAGGAACATTAAAAGACTGGTAATAAACATTACTGATTTCTTAATAATTTTATCGGCGAGGAGATAAGAAAAGAAAATCTGCTATTGTGCATATCGGCTTAGAAACAAATAAAAGCAGGATGGATATTTAGTTCAGATCCTGACGAGGTGAAAGAACGATGGTTAAACGAGTGATCGTGCCATCAGTGATACATTTTTTGTTGTTTTTCCTGAATATCGCTCAATTCCAAATGCAAAGTGAGGAAGTGTCAGTACATCCCATCCCATGCTAGGAGAGACAAACACTGCTGCTCGTCTCAAAGTAACCAGTAAACAGACCAAAAGGTGGAAAAGGTTTCTGCTCGCTGAGAGACGGAGAAAACTGAATATGTGAAAACGAGCAGCTGCCTCTGACCCTCAGTCTTCCTGTCCTGATTGGACGGTCGTAGTGCTGGAAGCAAAGGAACAAGATGTGGTTCGTTAACTTCCTAATCATTCTCTCTCTTCCCTTCTTTTTCTTCTTCCTCAAAATAATGTTAGGTGTTAGAATATTAGGCTATGAAATCTGTTCTTAAAAACTATGAGAGATCCTTAATCTTGTGATTTAACTTTTAATCAGTTGAGATAATAATTTGAAACCTTGATTCACTTTTCATAAAACCTCCTCTTTATATTTGTTTTATCATCTTTCAGGCCTTTTCTGTCAGAAAGTATTTGGACAAACAGATATTAAAAAAAATATAATCCTTGATTATACTATTAATTCCTCTTGTTCTGTCCTTATACACACATGAAGTGTCATTTCTTTTAGCAATACTAAATAAATCATAATTTCATGCGTTCACCGCCTAAAGCAGCTTGTTCTTGCAGGTTTGTGGGCAAGTTAGTTGGAAAGAGTAATTAGTTGCTAATTACTGATTACTTCCCCCAAGAAAATGATCTGGTTATTTTAATAATTATTAATTTTTTAAAGTAATTAGTTATTTAATTACTCAATTAAAAAAACAATGCACAACCTGAATATACATTTCTTTCTGCATATTCAATAATTTACAATATAATCAAATTAAACTGTCTCTTTTTAAAACTTGATTTGTTTCAGTCTTTTAACTTTATGCACAGTGCATCACCAAAAATTATTCTTACACAACTTTATTAAATATTTACATCTATTCTCTATGTATTCTACTATATTTTAAGAAAATCATGTCTTTCTGACGATTCCACTGTTTAAAATAAAATAACTTTTGTGTTTAAACTCCTTCGTTCAAATAGATGTAAAATACAGCAATGAAATGAAATCATTTCAATCAAAGTCTCTCCTGAATGCAATCAGGATTTTTAACATTTACGTCTTTAACAAGGTAAATGACAATGACATGTGATTGTCTTGAGACGCTCAAATGCAAAATTACAGTTTCAAAATGCAGAGTGTTTGTGGAGAAGTAACAGTAATATAACTACCTTTTACTTACTTGACTCATTACTTGAAAACTGTAATTAGGTTACAATAATGCAATTAATTTAAATTCAAATCAATGTGCATATTCACAAAAATGTAATGCCAAGGCACTTTACACGTGAAATATGTCCAATAATAATGAAGTCAGTACAAAAAAACTGACTCATAATCAGATTCATCCTGATTTACAATCAAATATAGCCAAATGATGAAGTTTCCCTGCTTAGCAAAATAAATATAAATGCTGCTCATGTTGATTTTATCTTTGCTGAATGCTTCGGAAGGTAATCAGGACAAACTGATTTCAGTCTCTGCTGTTTGAGCAGCAGAGTCCCAGTGGGAGGGTCTGTGTGGGTCTCAGTTCCCTGAAGGTTTGGAGCAGAAGACGAGATGATCTAAGATCCTCAGACACACAAAAACACACTGAATTAGTTTTAATGGGAGAGCTGTGCAAGATGCTTTCATTTAAGGATATATCAGGTCACTTTGCTCTGCCAGGCAGCAGCAGATCGCAGATTCCTCCTTTTAATGATTTCATTACCCAGCTGTACCCAGAGGATAAACTAGAGAGGAAAATGCTTAAAAATAGAAAAAAGGTTTATGGGCCTCAGAAAAACTCTTGCATTACTCTTTTTGTTCTTTATTCCTTGATTTGCCTTACCAAAATTTTAGCATATTTACAGCTTAGGCTTGATATTTACATAGACTAAAGACACACATGACTTTTTATCTCATTGACATTAAAGGTCATATTTAGTTTTTCAAATACATGAGTATCCTCCTGAGCATTTTCACATCCAAACTTTGAAGTATGCGGATAGCAGCTTGTGTTTTGCTGATATAGAGATGGATTTATTTCATTAAAAAGATGTTCTCATGAAAAAAAAACACATTCAGTGGAAATACTGAAGAAATATCTTCAGAAATGAGCAGTTTGGACACGACTGTGTCTTCTGACTGAAAAATGACTTACAACCAAATTTATTACAAAAGGGCTTAAGCACAATGAAGGCAATGTTCTGGACCTTAATCTCAGTTCCATAAAAAATTAGGACAAAGCTGTAAAAATGTTCCCTACAAACCTGCCTAGATATTATTTTACAACTTAATTCTGCTTTAAACGTCGTTAATCTTTCTCCGTGGCCTTTCTCCTGTATTTTTTGGTCTTCATGATGCTTTTTATTCACTAATGTCCTCAACAGATCTCATCAGAATTAACAGAAACAAATAATTGAAATAGCTCCCCTTTAATCAAAATGTTTCGCATTTTGAGTTAAATTGTTGAGATAAAACTAACTTTTTCATATTTTCTAATTTAATGACACTCACCTGTATGTTGCTGTTCATGTTGCCATATTATAGTGGTGATTTTGTTGCGTCACAAACCATTTAACAACAGCTCACACTGATCCCTTCAAGGTAACAGCAGGTTCCTTTAAAACCCCAGCGGGGCACTGACATGTGCTGCTCTGTGTTGCCACAAGATGGCAGTATGGAATCAAGGAAGCGCCGCTGAATACACTGCAGTGCAAAGAGCTGCACAGTGCGCCACACGTCACAAGTTGATCCACTGAGACACAGAGAAAACAAACAAAAACTGATGGCACTGATGATATTTTTGATATCTTGAAATGTAAAAACGGTTATTCTCTGTCTTGTGGTGAGATCCCAGAAAAAAAAAGATTCTTCCAAAACAGGAACGTTTAGTTTTTAATGTTACTTAGAAACTGTGGAGTACTGACTCATTACTTTTACACATTTAGAGCACACTTAGAAAGTCCAGATAATATTTATACTCATTTAGAAACCCAGAACAGGGATTAGAACTGGGAATCTGGAGAAACTACATTAGCAGCTACTTTTTAGACTCCTATTCTTCCAACCCAGAAATTGAATTAGACCAGGTGATATTTATTTATACTTATCTACCGACCCTGGATATGAGTATCTAGTTTATTTACTTTGGATCAACATTATTAGCTTTTTCTTCTTTTGCTCTTTCGTTTGGTTTGTTATGTTGTTTGTATTTCCTTTTAATTCCTGTAAAGCGCTTTGTATTGCCTTGTTGCTGAAAACGTGCTACATAAATAAAATTACCTTTACCTAACGTTGCAGGGACAGATGGGATTCTGAAGCCAATGTTGTGAATGCAAATCTAGTAAAAAATAAAAATAAAAATGAGAAGATTGTTTAAATTAGCTTATGTACTTAGGCTAAGCATTTTCTAAATGTTCTGTTACATGAAATTAAAGAGTAGCATTAACAGAGACTATATAAAAGAGCTACTGGCGTTATATAGAAGCATTAAGAATAATTCAAATTATGGATGTTCAGATTCGTAAGCCTGTATATTTAGTGCAAACTATGAGGGTTTTTTTTTTCTTTTCAGAAATCTTTGTTCAAATCTGAAATACAGTCATTAAAACTGAACTACAGTACCGTGCGCTTTAACTAGACCCCTTTTTGGATTTGTTTAAAAAAGAAAAAAAAATCAGCCAGACTATAGAGACTTCAGATCAGAACTGCTTGATGTCTCTTGATAACTCCTCAAAACAGGAAGGACTAGAGAGCATGTCATTTAAATGACATCAAGAGGGAGCTGTGGGGCATCAAGGACTCGCTAAATGTAGCAAAAAATACATTTGCAGTCATAGAAAACATGTAGGAAAATGTGTTATAAAAGAAAAGAGGAGGGAAATATAGAACCTTTTGGTTTTTACTCATGAGTAATACATGATGGTAGCAGCATTGGGGTTTGTTTGCTTTAACTGGCACCTTAACTAAAGTGGAGGGAATTAAACAAAAGACAAATAAAAAAAGTAGACTCCAGATATTACAACGTCCCAAAGCATCCATCCAAATGAACTGAAGAATGATGACCTGACCAGAGAATGAAAGTTTGCAGTCTTGAGTTCAGACCTGAATCTCACCAACTCAATGGAGGGCAGTGAGCTTTAGATGCTCTCACAATCTGACAGATTTACAACAACAAGAAAGAACGGGCAAGTTTTACTATGTCAAGATGCTGTGCTGTCATAAAAATGGTTGAATTTTCTATATTACAAAAAATCCAACACATTAACAGCAATGTGCAGACTTTTTGCATCCACTGTCAATGCATCCAGCTGCTTTTTGGCAGTTTAATTGCTAAAAAATAGAGCTACGTTTACAGAATAGAAACTAAGCATCTGGAGACAAATTCACTAAATGCTCCTTACAAAGACAGATGTAGTTTAAAGGTTGAAATGAGTCATTTGACCCATTACCTTGTATATCAATACACATTTTATGAACAATACTATTAAAACGCTATCATAGGTGGCCAGTTTGCATAAGATGTAGAATAATTAGTACAATCAAGACTTTTTGTTTTACACTGGAACAGAGAAAGAATGCAGTGAAAATTGCACACAGTATAATGTTTAATATAGGCTTACTATAAAATAAAACAGCATAGCTGCAAAGGTTCAGGGACAAAAAGTTTTCCAAGTACCCGCAAACCATTCTGTGCGGCAGCACTTGAACTAAATGCAATTTTATGCACCTCTTAGCAGCCATTCTGTGTCAATCAGCCTTCCTTGTAATTTCCACATTTGGGCCAATGGGACATTATACTGCAAATTGAATTTCAAATCAAACCTTTTAAGCGCGTTCATTTAGCTCGCTATGTTCAAAATACTCGCCAATTTTTATCACGAGCGCCACAGCTCTCCAAGCCTTGGTTTTCTCATTATCGCCTGGTTCAGATTCAACTTCACCGTTTGCTTTACAAATTGAAGTAGACCACATTTTTTTCACACCAGGCTCTGACTAATCAGAGTATAAAGCACAGGTGTTACTAATCATATTAACCATATGTCTGTTCTATTCAGTCTGCCACTACAGCATGACAGTGAGCCAGCATGTGTTATACCTGCAGCTGCTGAAAGGACTGAAATCATCCTTCAGTTTATTAATTTCAGCAGCGCTTTTCACATTGTGATAAGAAGAGAAAAATGTCTGTGGAAAAGCACAGCTGCTGGTTCACTGCACCTGCACAGAGTGACAGGTGAATATGGTCACTTACTCTGTTCAGCTTTGACATCTGCACTCCCGCCAGATCACAGGATGACCATGTGGTCAGTTGTGTGGTTGTGTGCGATCTGAAGAACCAGCAAACAGCTTCCACCAGCAGTGCCCCTACGATAAGTGAAGACACCAAAACGGCATCCATTCAACTGTTTTTCAAACTGCTAAATTAGCACGCTTTGCCATTATTACTTTGTAGTCAATTCTGTGAACAAAACACTTCAGATGTTCTAAAACACATGGATTCTCAGTCGGTTTGCACAGTTAGCTCATGCTTAGTCCCTTTGCTGCTGCTTCACAAGAGTCAAGAAAAAGTTTTAAAATTCGACCTCGGCTCAGAAAGACTCATCACCGCTGCAAATAGTCGTGCAAATGTTGTGGTACGTCTCAAAAGAGGCAAAACTAACTTACAAGGACTGTTTCAGCAAGACGTAACAACTCGATTTAAGTCAAATATTCCTTATATTTCACGTATAGTAAAACATTTTCCTCATGTTATAAGTGAAATAATTCAACATTGGAACAAGTTCTTTTTCATCAATATTAAGGAACTAAGCTTGTTAGAGCAAGTAATGTTTGTTTTGTCTTATTTCAAGAAGTGTACTAAGAATGATTATGTGCAGATTTTTACGATAGAATTGTTTTGTGGCCCACAGCTACTTTCAGCTTGACAGAAGAAGTTTGAACTCCTCTGATTTAGCGGCTGTCTTCCTGATACACTCCGGGATTCTTGCTGTTTCACCCTGCGTAGCGGTGCTGATGCTGACTCATCATTTTCTAGTCCTTGACCTCCTGCGCTCGTTTGGCACACATTCTCAAGATAAAGCCCTTGAAGCACAGTGAAGAGTCCCTTTGTCTCGATATCAAGGCTTGTGTCTCCTCCCTTGGCCAGGCTGGTAGAGTACAGGGGGATCTGATGAATGGCAGAGCGAATGTAGTGATGGCTCGGACCTTTTTCAAGGGCATGTCTTACCATCAGTAAGGCTTCCTTGGAAGGTTAGCGACACCAGAGCAGACGAAGCAGATGAGCCTAAGGCTGCTGTTTAAGCAACCAGGCAAATCACCTTCCTCCCAGTTTCATCTTTTGAATAGAAATATTGTCTGCTGTAATTTATGAAGGTGCCCCTCTACTTTTTGTTATGACTTTTAGTCCATTACAATAGTCTTTTTTTTCTCTTTTTTTTTACTTATTTATAAAGCAGCACATTTTATTTATTTATTTATTTATTTATTTTTTATTTTGATGGGCACACATCCAAAAAGTCATACCAGAGTGAACATTGTGTAAGTCACGATGTGACCAATATCCAGATGACTCCATGCTGTCTGAGGGAGGGAAAGCACAGAAGCTGAGCTGGTTGTCATGGCACCTTCAATTATTTTGTTTCACACAGTCAGCCAGTACAGATGGGGCTCTTTAACACATCTCATCAAATGTGCCTTTTTTCATCTTGCTACAGAAAATTAACTTCTCACTAAATGTATCTTTCCCTCTCTCTCTCTCTCTCTGTCTTTTTCTGTCTCTCACACACACACAGACACACACACACGTTTGTTTTTCTAGGCCTATTATTACTTTATTAAATCAATCCTCCAGCTGCTGCTGACGTCCTCACTAAAACCAGGAAGATGGAGCGCCTCAGCCCGGTTCTAAAGTCTGTACACTGGCTCCATGTAGCTCAGAGAACAGACTTTAAGATGCTGCTGTTGGTTTATAGATCACTGATTGGCTTAGCGTCACAGCACATTAAAGATCTATTGTTATTGTATCAACCTTCCAGTTCACTCAGGTCTCTGGTTCTAGTCTTTGGAATCTTGAACAAACGTCCAGAAAACTGCAAAACAGCTGAAACACTGAGTTCCTTTCATCAAGACTGAAACCCCATTTGTTTAGAGTTGGCCTTAATTAATAATAACTGGAACATAGGTAAGATGTGATGGGATTTTTTGTTTGTTTACTGTGTTATTTTTCATCTCGTCAAGCAGAGTGAACTGACTTGAAATGTGTCTTACAAATAAAGTTGACTTATTGACTTTCCTTATTTCTTTGGACCTGTGAGCAAACATGACCAAATTAGAAGTATGTCTGCATCTCTGAGCTGTTCTGTCTGTGATCTCTGCTGGCTTTGTCGGACTGCAAACCTTTTTTCCTCTGCAGACCTGCATCCAAGCCTCTCGGGTGCTGGCCGAGCAGCAAAACCAGAAGCTTTCAGCTTTGGGAACATAAAGGTTTTTAAAGTTGCTGCGGTATCCACAGTAACAAGCAGTACTAATTTCAAAGCTAGTTGCACAGTCAGCTTTGACCCTTGAATCTGCAGTCAGAGGATGCCCAGCATCACTACCTTATAAAAACAATTTCTCTCTCCCAGTCGGCCTGCTTTGTTGTTTACAGGTTTGTTCTCTCAGAAGTAACCCTGTAACATGGAGGAGGAGTCCAAGCCAGAATCCGCGTATTTATGACGCTTGTTCTCCATAATATGCCTGTCTCGCTCTGTGTGCATGTTTTCTTTTGTGTGTGAGCTCTGTCAGAGCTCATGATGAGTCATAGCTCAGTCTGGAGCCTCTGCAACACAGCAGGGAGTTTAGAATATAGAGCAGATCCAGTGTTTCACCAACAGAGAGACGGGGAGACGCTCACACACAGGTTTGACAGGATGACTCTGCATTTATTATGCGTGTGCAAACGTATTCGGTTGTGCATATAAAGGTTGTGTGGATATATAATATTTTTAAAGGACCAGTATTATAAAAAAAAAGACTTTCTGAACTTTACATCATTTTATAATGTCATTCCCTCATCAAAAAACATAACTCAAATGTTTTGATTCTTTCATGTTTGAGGAATCCTTGAAACGCCGTCCAGTGTTTAACAGAGGAAATCTGATGTGATGACGCGCTGAAGGCTGAGTGCTGAACAGAGCAGGAGCTTCTTAAAGAGACAAGGACCCAATTTGAAGGCGTTAAATTGCAAAGTCAAAATTGAAGGTGACATAATTATTTACTTCATTGTCTTACAAGATGTGGCTGGAAAAGAAATTACTGTCCCATTAAAACGCTGTAGATTCAAATAACGTCAAATATTAGACGATAATAAAATCTCATGTGGATAATTCAAAGGGATTAATTCACAGTTTTGTTTTTCTGGAAAAAAAAAAGTCTGTAAAGATTGCAGTGGATACACTACTAAAAATACAAAAATCCTTGCAACATGGCGTAACGAACCTCCAGTGAGCAATAAGAAATCTCATGGGCACAATCAGACTCTCAGATATCAGTTATTTATAGTAACACCTGATTTCCCACAGCAGAGAATCATATGGTCTGTCTGTAATATGCAGCAATTTGATCTTATTCAGTTTTTTTACTGCAACCGTCAAGAGACTTCCACATCCCTGATTAATTTGACTAAGTCTGAGTGAAGAGTACACAGCTACATTAACGCCGTTTCCTCTGTTGTATCGTCACCATTTTCCCCTGCACAGTATTTGAGTTTGATCTCCCTGTGACTAAGGAGCGTGTTCTCCCTCTTCTCCACCCCTGCACCTCTAGAGACTGCAGAGGGCTCTCAAAAGAACAGAATTGTGTGATGTATATTTCAGTGACTTCCCTCAGCAAGCCCCATCTTAAAGACCCATCTTATTTTCTTCTCCCGCTGCCTTTCTGTCTTCCATCATCTGTTGCAGTGGTGGTTATGCAGTCGTGACCTGGGTTGGTGAGTTTTTACTCCAACAACTTTCTGCTGCAGCCCTGATCAATGACTTGGATTTAAGCTTTTTGATGTCATACATCAAAGGTGAAATAAGGACTTCACAGGAGGAACTGTCTCCCATTTACCCCGGTGAGTTTCCATAGCATCCTAAATCTATTTGACCAAAGTTGTAGAGAAAATCCATAGTTGACAAAAATTCTGTCTCAAAGGACAAAGCTGCATGTCCTGCAAAAACGCAGTTTGGCACACGACTGAAGTCGAGAAGTCTGCTCAAATTTATAATAGAAAAAGTCCACATTCATTTTTGCTGGAACAACATTTTTGTCCTGAGATGACATTTGTTGTGAATTGGCTGAACTGAAGTCCTTGAATTACATGAAAACTCCTTTCACACAATCACTTATCCACCCTGGATTTCTATAGTGTTAGGTTATTAACATTTCAGTATCGTGTTTCTTCATCTCTGATACTGTAGCATAGGTGCTGCATTTTATAAACATAATACAAACTTATTAGGCACAACATTATGGCCACCTACCCAATAGGGTATTTTTTGTCAAGGTTTGGAATCCACTGGACCCCTGAATGTGACATTGTATCTTGCACCAAAATCCATCCATCCATTTTCTTTACACTCTTGTCCCTTAGTGGGGTCAGGAGGGGTGCTGGTGACTATCTCCACCTAACGTTCTGGGTGAGAGCCAGGGTTCACCTTGGACAGGTTGCCAGTCTGTCACAGGGCAACACAGAGACACACAACCATGCATACACACTCACACCTAGGAGGAATTTGGAAAGCCAGTTAACCTGACAGTTATGTTTTTGGACTGTGGGAGGAAACCAGAGTACCTGGAGAAAACCCACGCATGCACAGGGAGAACATGCAAACTCCATGCAGAAAGACCGGGGCCGGGAATCAAACCCAGAACCTTCTTGCTACAAGGTAACAGCTCTACCAACTGCACCACTGTGCAGCCCTTGCACCAACATGTTAACAGCAAATCCTTCAAGTCCTATAAGAGTTTCCGCCTCCATGCATCTCTTTTGTTTCTCCACCACATCAGCTGATTGGACTGAGATTTGGGGAATTTGGATTATTTATCCTGGTGAAACGGGTCACAGACATTTGGGAAAGCAGTTTCCATGAATGAATGTCCAGGTTTTCAGTACAGGTCAAAGTAAAATCCACACTGATGGCAGGAGTTAATGTTTTAACCAAAAGACATTGGACACATCATCACACTGCCACCACCATGTTAAAAATGCCAGAATAATGATAAAGTTGAGTATGATTTTCTAAAACAGCATCTAAAATTTACTGTCCATAATATATGGTTGCACCAGTACTGATTAAAAAAGTAAGTAAATTCAGTGCTTACATTTAAGACAACACATAAAAGCAGTTAAATCAAATTGTATAATCTATATTAATCTATGTGTTAATCATGCCACTTTTGCATAAAAAGCATAAATAAATGTCAAATTGTGTGTTAGGTAAAATAAAATATAATTTTTTGTATGTTTGGAGAGATTTTTCACACATTTTAAAAGCTAAACTTATTTTTGGGGTGGAAGATTTTACCAAGTAATTGGGGTGCAATCAGAAAGTTTTCATTGCCGTAACTGTCATAAACACCACATCTATACCTCAGGGTGATTAAGGATCCACTCAAGGCATGAAGTGGATGCCTTGAATCATGTACAGGGTCGGGTTCATTAGCAGGTTTCAGAGAGCTTGACCTCTGCATGACCTCGTGCTTATTTACAGTGCATTGCAATCAGACATTAATGCTCCTCTGAGATTTGGGCTAATTTGGTTTCTGTAAATAATATCTAATGTAATGCAGACACAAAAGCCAGTATTTGTCATTCAGTGACACAGTTGCTGGATTATAATTACTTTGTATTATATATATATAAAACAGCGTATATAAACCAATCTCAGGAGAAAACACAAGCATCATTACAAGCCAAATCAAAAACCTTCTTTAGATGAAAGTTGAACTTTCATTTTATTTTTTTATTCTCCCTTTACAGATTCTGTTTGTTTACAAAAAATGCAGTAAGGTTCAGCAGGGGGTGTTCACTGTGAAGGACAAAATAAAAAGCAAAAAGAAAATAAATTTCTAAAAGTAAAAAAGTTGAAAGAGACAATTAAAAAGTTTCAAAGTGAATTCATCTGGAACAATCTTTACAATCAGCAGGAGAAGACAGGAAGTATCCTCAATGACATCCTGGTGGTGTTATTATATCCATCCATCCATTGATGGAAAACGATGCATCATTTTCAAAATGTAATAATAAAAATAATGTAATAAACACAACTCTATCATGAAGGTTTCAGAGATTCCTTGGACAATATTAGTGAACATATTGTCCATGACTCTATGGACAATATAGACAACATGTTGTACTATGTTAATGTTAACATAGTACAACATTACAAAGTATGGAAATGTCAAAGAAGTGTGGGTAACACTTTATTTGAAGGGGGGTGAATAAGACTGACATGACACTGTCATAAACATGACATAACATCTGTCATGAACATGAATAAGCCTTCATGAATATTTATGACTGTTGTCATGAAGCGTCATTCGGTAAATTATGATTTCTTGGTTAATGTCAAGCTGTCATAACAAAGACATTTTGAATAATGTCAACTTTGTATTAAAAGTGTCATGATTTACTGAATGACGCTTTATGACAACAGTCCTAAATATTCATGAAAGCTTATTCATGTTCATGACAGGTGTTATATCATGTTTATGACAGTGTTATGACAGTCTTATTCACCCCCCTTCAAATAAAGTGTTACCGAAGTGGATATGCTTTTATTAAAAACAGTGACAGTGAATTCATCATAGGATTTGCTAACAACATAAAGTGTAAAATAGTGAGGGGAAAAAGCTTCTGATTAAGCACCCACTGTTTTTTAATCATCAACAACATTTTGATATTTTGCTGTTTGCAGGTCTTTACTTTGTTTTTCAAAAGTTTGGATAATGACGCTTTCCTTACATTTTTGGCCTGTGCACTTTGATAATCAGTGCAGTTTTTTTATTTTTTTAAGTTTTACTTCTCTGCTCCATCAGAAGAGTTGCTATGAGCCTTGTCAAATTGAGCTCTCAGATCCCCCTGATCAGAACAGCGTGGGAACACATGGATGCAGAGACTTACATGAAAGCTCCCGAATGCTGTGCTGGGGAACCAAAATGTCAGCGGCATGCCTGTAGTGTGTTAACTCATATTGATTGGATGGATTTTTTTTTTTTTTTTTGCTACCAAATTTACAGAGAGTAGTGCAAAAATCTCTTTTTTTTAATGCAGACTGTTTATATTTAAGTAGTGGGACTGTGTTTAAGCTTTGCATGTTAACAAGCTCTGAGTTTTGAGAGTAAGAAAAGATGTTATGGAAAGGCAAACAGAGACAGTCAATTTTAACAGACTTGCAGTTAATCGTGGCATTACTTTTTATGCTACAGGTCAGAGTGTAATCAGGCTTGAAGTCATAAAATTGAAACTTAAGTGTTTAAATTGGTGATTAATTTGAGTTAATTAGCAAGAAAAGGTGATGACTTTTTCACTTAGGGCCTCGTTGGCTTAGATGCTTTTTCCCTTAATGAACAAAATCACATTTTAAAAATTGCTTTTGTATTTACTCAGGTTGCTCATTAACCTGAGTAACAAGAAAATAACCCCATGTGACTTTTATTGGGTTTTGTAAAAACTCACAGATATACATCAACAAAAGAAGAGAAGAATCATTCATTTTATATTCACAAAACATTCCCTAATAAGCCTCAACAATCTCTTTGAGACGCAACAATTTCATGTTTCCAAAGCAGAATAATATGTCACAAAATGGAACCACACTGTTGGTTCCACTGCTAATCTGGTGATTTTGTTTGCATGGCACCATTTATCTACTTTTCCACTGACTTTCACACCAGAACACTGAGCAACAACATGGCACTGGTCTGCTCTCTTGCAGTTTACCTTGAAACTATTTGAAACCAAGTTCTGCTGAGCACCACTAGAATGACCCAAGTACAATCACTGACTCTTGTTCCCACAAAAACTACTAACTACTAACTTGCATGCATGAAAACCAACCAGAAGGGAAAGTTCAAACAAACAAACAAACAATAGAATCTAATAACAATCCGTGCCATTGTGACTGATTTTTCTTCGTCTGCTCATCCGGTATGTGTTGGGGATCACAGGATCAAACATGTCAGAATAAAACCTCCTGCAAATTAAATCCAACTCTGATGTTTCAGAATAAATGCTATAATCTTTCAGAGGATGATCAGCATGAGTCGTGATGGAAACTCACCCATTTAACATACAAACCAGAACTTGTTAGATGTTTTTTCTCAGTCCATCTTTTAAAACCTTTATTTTGTGAAATGTATCAGTGAAAATGCGTACTTCGTTATCCGGTTGACATTTCGTTGTCAGTATGTATTTGTTTGAGAGAGAGAAAGAAAACTACAACACTGTTTAGTATCTCTAAATTACAGATAGAGGAAGGACTGAAAGACAGACGAAATATTTTATTTTGCATCCAAAAACAACCTGAATTGAACTATAATGTTTAAAACTGAGATTCTATCTCCTCACAATCAACGATTCTTTTTCATAGTCACATAACTAAGGTGTCAACATAACCTGATAACATAAAAATGTGGGCTGTGTTATTACTGGTGTTGACAGTTTTGAACTTTTTAACTTCTGAGCGTTGTGAAGCCAACTTTAGAGACAAACATTACACACACGTTTAATCCGCCATGCGTTCTGATGCACAGAAACAAACCCGACGCAGTTTCGTCTCTGCCTCTGTCACTCTCGACTGTTGCTGTCTCGACAACAAACTAAGTGAGATTTGGCAGCTGTGGGGCTGTGCTTGCCTCACCTCGCTGAATCATGATCTATGATGTTTATACAGCCATAAAATCCCCTCCAGAGGTGAAATGCTCGCTGCTTCCCTTAATTAAGAGCAAGCAGACATAAACACAGACTACCACGCACAGCTCAGACACACACATACTCACAAGGGAAACGTAACACATGCATGATTTAACACCTGCGCAGACATACAGGTTAAAAAGCCGTGCCTCGTACAAAGTTGCAGAAAATGCACAAATTCAGTCATAGCATTTTTTGTTTTTGTTTTTTTGCTTCAGGCGAAGGAAAAGTAGATATCAGACTCAGCCTACATCAGTTTTTACATTCATAATCATCAAGAAGAAATTTAGATGAGACAGATGTCTCCCTTGGTGCTCTTTACACTCAAAACACTTAATGTCAGGACGGCGATCAATAAATAAAACTTTAATTTTCTTACTCAGGTAATTGTAAGTGCCCATCTCTTTACTTTAGTTCAGAGAAATCCAGACTCTTGGGGACAGTAAAATCAGAGACTGTATATTAAACGGAAGCATAGATTAGAAAAAGTGTTGAGAGCTTTGATTTTATTGTCAGTGTTAGTAGTGAGGTGTACACACTGCACAAATCCAGACATCACATAGACTCAAGGGAATAAATCCAGCTGAAAACAGTCCACTGTAGATGAATTTGTCTCTAAGGGCTCCAGTCCTTTAGTGCTCGTCTTATCCCGAGCAGATTGGCCTGTTCGCTGCTGCTTGTTGTTTAGTGAGCTCTTATCTGCTGCTCTGAGCGGAGGCAAGTCGAACATCCATGGAAACACATGGCTACTATCAACAACATCCTCCACTGAAAAAATATGTACTTGAAGCATTGTTTCATTTGACAACTTTTTCAATTTTACCACAAGGCAGCAGGTGGAGGCATAGTAAAAACAGAAAGCATGCAGGGTATTCAAAACATGCAGTATCTGATTATTACAAGTCAAGGTTATACTTTTTTAAAGTTTGCTCAATAAGTTACAATTGGAGATAAACTTTTTTTCTCTATTTTTTTTAACTTTTTTCAGAGGAAAGCTGAAATACTCTGAAACTATTTAGATTTTATCAGCATGTCCTAAAGCAGGAATCCTCGACTCCAGGCCTGTAGAGCCATCGTCCTTCAGGTTTTAGGTGTCTGTGCTTCAGCACACCTGAGTCAAATAAATGGGTCATTAGCAGGACTCTGGAGAACCCGACAACAAACTGAGGTGGAGATTCAGGCATTTGATCGAAGAGTGTTGAACCAGGGACTGTGCAAGTCTGGATTTAAGGACCCCTGTTCTAGAGTTTCAAAGAATCTTTTACAGAACCGACAGGACATTTAAGTACCAGTTTCAGTTGAAACCAGATATTTACATACACCTCTGATAGCTTGGCTGATTCTTTTCCCATCCGAGTTTGACCGTTTGGATGGTTACGCTTTTCCTTTTTCATAACTGCTCAATTTGCATTCTCCTGTTTTACCCAAATGCACCATGTATGTGTGATGCTAATCTTTATTGAAGAGCTAAATTTGATTGGCTTGATTGTGTTTTTCCAAATGGCAGCTCACTTGACTGCAGTTGCTCAACATACAGCATAAAAACGATGCTGTATTTATTTGATACACATGTAAGCCAAAAGAGCTGTTGCCAAAATTGTTTGGTATGAATTCCTGCATTGTTCCAACTCCTCTAAATACTGACACATTTCAGCTTATTCACTCCAGGGGAATATTTCTCCATTGTTTACCAACCTACATCCGAATCACCTGTTGGTTATTTACGTCACATGACTCATCTGTCTGGCCTTTCGTCTGTTTTTCTTTTCCGTGTGTTCCTCTGATTGTGAGTTCTGTTTTCCTTGCTGGGCTGGACATGATAAGATGAATTGGGATGTTACTGGTCAACTCTCATTTGCTTTTCTCTCAACACAATAGCAGGATGTGATTTCCCCTAGTGGCAGTCTTAAGCCTGCATGCAGCCTGGACTGCAGAGTTGTGGCCTTTATGATCCGACGGCGACCAACATAAGTAACATAAAGACTATGAGGAAAGCATCACACCCCATATTTAGAGTCTATGAATAGGCCTTTACCCCAGACGTGCTTCTTCCTGAAAAAACATTTTACATATTGCGTTCAGTTTTCAAGAACAGCAATTTAAGAAATCGGCATACTCACTCCTTGCTCATGTACATTCTTTTCTAAGATACTCTACCTGCGGGCTTCAGATTGCCATTTGCAGGTCAGCCCTTCCCTTGGCCAGGGATTGAACCCTGCACAACTGGCTCCATGAGTGACGCCAGGGAATCTACGTCAACATTTTGCTTGGCGAGTTTCCAGTGTCATGAACTGTGGGGAGTGCAGAGGAATGGAATGAGGGGGAAAAAAAGACCAGGAAAGAGAGCAAATATTTTTAACTACTGCAGTGCGTCACAGTAATGTATGGGTCCATCTGCTGAGGACAAAAGCACTGAAAAGGAGAAGTGTCATCTGCCAGGATCAGATCCTGACGTCATCAAAACAATCCATTTCCCATCTTATTATGACTCCATTATGACCACAGAAGGTGATAAATAACTCTATGTATTTTGTTCTTCGTTTTTATAGCATTTCTTTACTGCATGCATAAACAAAAGAGGCCGACATGCGGGACATGCTTGTGTGTGTGAATCGTTTGCTGTCAGGAGACTGTTGATTCAGCTGGAGTCTGAGCGCCTGACAGCCAACTGACATCCTATGTCATCGGGTGCTGCTGCACAATCATGACTCAATAAGCCCAGGAAATCAGGGGCGCGCAACAGCGTGAAACACACACACACACACACACAGACACACACGCAGAGAGATCAGGGCTAGTGTAGAGGAGAGAGCAGCTGAGCAGAGGTTAACCTGCCTCAGGGGGTTACTGGCTTCAACTTACATCCAAGGCCTCCCTGCAGATTACAGTTTGTGTGATTATGAGAAACCCTTCAGGGTGAGCAGGTTTTAACTGGGGTTAATCTGCTCTCTAAAGGAACATTCTGTCACAGAAAATCAAAACATAAGCTAGTATTTATTCTAAATCATCTTCAGACACACAGGTTGTTTTGCGGTGTGAGATCCTTGTGTTGAACATGTATTGTTTAAAAAAGACAAAAACACATTGAACATTTCCATAAACTATAAAAGCAAATACTAAAGTCCAGTATGTTGCTAGCAGCACATCAGATTATCATCAGATCAGGAGAAACTCTGAAGTCCGTGTCTTGATTGATCTCTGGTAGTTTAAGTTTCACTAATGCTCATTTCTGTTGCTGGCGATTAATGGTGGAATAAAAACAGATCAATCTGGCAGGTCATTTCTGCTCCGGAAATGTTCTGTCTATTTAGGATGAAAATCCCTCCAGTTGTGCTTTGTCATCACTTCCACCAGAGTCGACTGTTAAATAATGCACCCACATGGCTCACCGAGAGGTGAAGAGAAAGGACATAAACTTACCCAACTCACTCAAGTTTTCCCAGTGTCTCACTTTCCCCAATTTATTATGTTGCAGCTTTTTTCCAAATTGTATTCAATCAATCTCTTTCCTCAAAAATCCAGTGTGTTTTTGAGGCACTGGCCAAAAATGTTGAGGATTTTTGGCTAATGCTACAGTTCACTTCAGTGATATTTATTGTGCTTCTTCAGCCTTCAGGTGGACAAAGATGGAAATGTGCAGCATATTTACACAGGACGTCCAAGGCAGGTTTAAAAACAGACAAAGCAGTTCCTTCACTGAAAGAGTTCATCAACTTCAGGGAGACTTTTCTGGAGTCTGTTAGCTCAGACTGGCTCCCTGTGGTGCAGAGCCACAGGCTCCGCCCACCGGAAGCCCAAACAAAACAAACAAAAAACTAAACAATTACTTGTAACTCAAGTAAACTCTTATCAAAATATACTAAATAAAATAATCATAACACTGTGAGAAAAAAATAACTAAATAAACCTGTAAAAGAAAGCACTCAATACGTCCTGATGACATAATCACAGCATCATGTGACTCTCTCTGGTCTTTACAATTTAACTTTCTCTGGACTCACTGTGATCTTCTAATAATAATAAGTGAAAAGCATAAAGTCCCTTTTTAAAACATTCAGGCTTCAGAAATGCTCCCTGAGCTCCACTTACCTCAGACTTTCTTTTGGGCAGTTTCCATAAAAACAGGCATCAGCAATTCACGGTTGCACTTTAAATAGGATAAATCAAAGTCAGACGTGTTTACTTGGACTTTTACCTTGCATTTTATCAGATTTAGGTGTTCTTTTCATTTGAGCAATTAGTTGGAGATCAAACCACAACAAATTTGGAGTGAGTTCCCAAAGTGTTTGAGCATCTTTTTATTGAATTTCTGTGAGAGAAGGATTCTGCATCTGTTCTTTTATTTGTGGTCTCAGGTTTAAATCAAGCCAGGATCCCAGAGTTTGATGGATGGATAAATCAGGTGAGGTGATATAGAAATGGATTATGATAAATAATTTAAGATCCTTTTCCATAAATAACATGACATGTAATCAATATGATGTTTGTTTGCATCATTTACTACTCTTGGCTATTTTTGTGAATCGTTCCTGGAGATTTTTATTCAGCCTTGACTTTTTGTCCTTACCATAATGTCACTTCCTTTAAGCGTGTTTTTCCTGTGTATCCCACGCAGTTCACAATCCAGAGTGGATGCAACAAAGTGCAACAGATCCAACAGCTGCCAGCCTCCTAGTGACCTTTGGGCAGAACCACTGTTGGAGCAGAACAGCTGGTTCTTCCTCGGCTCTGAGAGAAAGACAGACGTGACGGGACCCTGGAGCAGAAACTCAAGTCGGTTCCCAGAGAGCAGACAGCCGTGTCTGACCCAGTAAACCTTTCCAAGTCAATCCATGATGGTTGCTTTTCTTGAGAGCTGACAGATTAAAGATGATTCTGAACTTTGTTTTCATTTTCCTCAAGAACTTGAACCCATCAGATTAATGTTAGGCATAACTAAGAATCGTAAGCTTCTGAGGGTCCAGAACATTTTTGATGAAGATTGAATTTCTAAAAGGTTTAATTACTTTGTTACTATTTAATTATCTAGTAATGACACCTCTCCTTTTTAGCCCTTACAGAGCCAGTGTTGTGTGTTTTCCAGGCACATAGTGTGATTTTATAGCATAATCAGTTTAACTTCAGTTGTTATAAAAATGCTACATATATTAAATATGTCTTTAAAAATTATCTCTTTAAAAACTTCTGCACTTTCATCACAGCTTTTTAACAACGGTTTTACATGTGTTGCACTGAATAGTAGTTCATCATGAGCTCAACGAGGCTCAGTCCCACCGGGTGTTTGCTAATTGCTGCTGGCTAGTCTGAAGGAGCTGAGTGGGGGATTTTTGGACCAGAGCTGTCCTGTGAGGCGGTGTTCTGTCAGATAGCCATACGCTGTCAGGATAGCATACATGCAGTTAGTATGCATGCCCACGCATGCGCATTAAGAAGACCGACCGTCAGTGGAGTTGTCAGCTCAGCAGAGGCAACAAGTTATGATGAAAAGAAGTCATTAAATTGTTTATAATATGATATAATATGATAACTAGATAGATATACATGTGTTGTGGTTTCAAAGTGTATTTAAAGCAGGTCTGGCTGCAGCTGCAGTCAACTACAACACAGGCCTGTGTAAAACTCATTAACCTACTTATTTAACCGCTAAGTCGGGATGCCATAAAGCTGTTAATAACCAAGTGTATGATGATCTACGTCATGATTCTATGTTGCTGATTAAATAAAATCATATGGTAATGACAGCGTATACGTGTCTGAGCTAAGCGTACGACTATCTGACAACATATGCTGATCTGACAGAACAGCGGAAGCTTGGAAACTGCAGCTCTGAGGAAGAGCTGTGCCTGTACACAGCTAATTGGTTGCCATGGAAATTAAAGGATTTCTCAAACCTTCATGAAAGAATCAAAGGAACATTCCAGGTATGTTTTTGAATAGAGAATAACATAACATGAAAAGCTAAGAACAGTAAATTTAGCAAATTTACTGACTTTTAACAATCTTATGATTAGTCTTAGTGCTCTTATTTGTTTCTTTTTCTATGAATTTATCAAGAAACTCACTTTTTGTTGTTGTTTTTTGAACAGCCTGTGTTTAGCAAGGGGGTTTTGTGGCAACCAACACTCTCATGGATTCCTCCAATCCTGCGCCTTTAGTGCTGACAGGAAATAGAAAAGTGATGTCTCTGTTGGGAGGCCATGTCAAGGATGAGTGCAAGGAATTAGTGATGGTTAAGAAAAAGAAGGCCTCATTTTCTGCACGTTGTCATGCAGCAGGAATCGCATCTAAATGTTCACTGTAAGCCACTCTCAGCAACTACGCAGAGATGGCGCCGCAATGAGCTAAAGCGTGTCGTTTTAATGGCAAAGGAGGCAAAGAGGAAAAAGAGAGATCTACTGACAGGCGTGAAATATCTACTGTGGGAGATCTTCAGTTCTGAGATGACCTATCTCACCGCTGTGAACAAGTAGCAATTATTTTACAGAAAGGGGCATGATAGGGCAGGATATGGGAGCCCAGCTTGTTACCCTGCGCTATTCTAAGTTTACAGCCATCAAGGCCAGAGTTCATGAGAAAGCCAGCACACCCCAGGGCTTTTTTTAGATTCATTCCTCACACACAATGCATCTTTGTTGGATGCAAGTCCAAGATACATTTAGAGATGTCTACAAATGTTGTTTTGTGCATCCTTTTTATTGTTTGTGTAAAAGATGAGAGACAGATTCTCAGAGGGAACGATGGGGAATTCCCTGGTCTCCTCAACAGAACCTAAAACTGCCCCTTAACATCCAGATCAATAATAATAGATCACACTGGTTAAAGTGTTTTTGACATGATTGTCTCATCGTTTCTCTGCACACATGTATTCTTCCCTTTCCCAGCTCTGTGAAGGAGACATTGCTACATGCAGTCCCAGAATAACTCAAGATAAGTAAAGGGCAGCAGGGAAGTTTTTCTTTATTATTGAACAAAGCTGCAAAAATAGATCTATAGTGAGATCGCCACACAAGGTTTTTCTTTTCTCTTTTACACCTTGGGATTAGCGTGATATGTTTCAAAATATTGTTTCTCATTGCAGAAAGAAAGACTGATTGTTTTCATTGTAGTAAAGAAAAATAATTTTCGGATTGGAAACATGATAACATGGCTTGTTGATGTTATTCTTTTGCTTTCTTTTCATTCTTATTCCGCTCCTTTTCCTCTGCCAGGAAACGTTCCCATGGTACCTCATCTCTTCATCTGGTTCCTTCTCACGCAGCTGAGATTATGGAGGAAGACTGGAATACTTATAGTGCAGAAAGAGCTGCAGATATATCCCGTCTCACCGCCAAAACAAAGCACTTAGCGTTGAGGATGGCCAGATGGGAGCAGGGCGACCTCCGTCACCGCTCGTCATGACAAATGAGCGTGGTTATGAAATTTCAGGGAGAGTTTATTGAAATGTGGAAACAAGAGTTGAGTTTGTGTACAGCACATCTATAGGACTCAGGGGGAAACAGATGTTATAAATGAGTGCCTTCTCCATTCTGCGTGCAGTCTCCCTTCAAACAGCGTTACTAAAGAAAATTTAATTTGCCCTGTTTGTAAAAGAGGTGAAAGTAACTGGAACAGAAAGTCGGTGCTGGCATCTGCTGTTGGATGTGGCTGCATAGCCAGCCAATACAGCATGGAAGAAGGCTAAATTAAAAAGGTTTTTACATGCTCTAAACCTTTACTGACATCCTTGAGCCATACCACGCTGGTTGATGGTCAGTGGCTCCACCCAGTCACTGGAGCACTTCCCGCTCACACCACATTGTCCTCTTTCTGAAGTTTAAAAGTAGACTCGATTTCCCAAAGCCTTTTGGCATCTTCATTTATTGATGGTAAATTCTGTCTAAGTGCTCTCTTTAACCAATGAGAAATGTACTTCTTGTCCATATTTAAAATTATAATCTATTTTCTGACTGTGGCACCATAAATTTAACCCAAAAATGCAAGAAAGTCTTTTCTGTCGAAGTATAAGCTCTTATATAAATTGCTCTGACATGATTTCATTTGGCTTTTCTTGTCCAAACTCCTTCAGGCTTTAAGCATCTTAAGGGCCACTGACTTTTCTGTCTGTTACTGGTGTCACAACAAAACCTGTCACAGGTGCCTGGTGCCCTCTCTTGTTCCATCAGTTTCTCAGGATGACGTGTGGCTGGCCGTGAATTGTATTTGATTCACCTAATGTCTTGTTTTCTACAAGGTTTCTTTGTTGCAAAAAGGTTCTAGGTTGGAAATGTAGGCACAGATTGTTTTGTGTGGTGATGTACGCACACACGTTTGTATTCCTACTTATATTAGGACTTTGTATTGACTTCTTTTCATTTTAGTAACTGCAATCATTTTCCCTAACCACAACAATTACTAGTATACTTAAGACCATGATGCTACTGATAAGCTGAGGAAACTACTGTTGGTGCTTCCATCTAACAGTAAGGCTGAAACTGATGGTGGAGGTAAAGAAACTTTCTGTATTTACAGATAAATTACATATAGTTTGGGGAAAAGTGATGCTAATGATGAAGCCTGTGTGAAAAGATTACCAGGAATGTAACAACCAAACAACTTTATGACCACCTAAAATGTGTCACAGTATCTTTCACACTTTAATGGGATTTTCCAAATTTGATGCAATTCAGTTTAGTTAAAAATGGTCTTGGAGGTTCTTGAGACTTCAGGACAATCTTAAGAGGTTTAAAACAACATGTCTACATTCAGAGGCTGAGGAAAGGCTTCTTGATTTATGATAAATAATAAATGTGACTGGTTAAATACTCACAGTTTGACATTTTCATATAGATTAATATTGTCATAAGCTGCAATTCAGAAGATTAAAACAACATTGATTAACCACCAAATTTGAATAAAGATATAAAACATACATTTTTGTAAGACATTGTTGATGAGGGTAAAACATTGATACCATTTGCAATTGAAATAAACTGTAACACCCTAAATGCAGCACAGTAAATTCAGTCCCTAATCCACTTTGCATTATTAAACCTTACTCTTTTCAAAGGCTTTTTGATCTCAGCTGTTTCTGCAGGCCCAACCACAGAGGATATATTACTGTATACTTTTTCCTCTTTCAAACCCTTCAGATAAGACCAATATTAATGACCGTGCTATGAAGCCAGAAACCACCTGTCACATTCGCCAGAAGCCGTGGCAACGGTTCTGACCTTCTTTTACGCTAAATCAGCAACACGGCTCGAAGTCCATAGGGCCCGAATAAGTTGAAATGTTAGCTGTTAGCCTTTATCTCAGAAGCCACTGCATCCTAATGAGAGTCTGTCATCCAGAAGTGCTCTGGCCTCTGCAAGTGAAGCTGGTAAATATTTAGTGAGGGCTCCAATTGCTGCTCCTTCTCCTATTTGTCGCCAGGTAATAATGGATAGCCCTGAACAGCGATGTGAGAGGGAGAAAACGGCAGAACATGCTTTGCAGAAAGACATTGTGTGCAGTGTCATAAGTAACTCTATTCTTTAGCTGTGCTGTAATGAGGCTTTATCTTAAATTTGCAGTACAATCTTGAGTTGCCTAAAACGTAATCTCCAGCTATAAAACTTTTTTATTGTTCTAATCATTTTCCTCACGCATATGAGGGATTTGGTTGGTGTGAAAATATGGCCCCAACCAGAGAGAAAACAGGCTTGTGTGTATGAATCTGTTTTCCATTAGGAGTGTACAAGTAGCTGAGTGAACAGCTATGGCTGGTAGCCAAGGAAAAATGTTTCTGCAGGGTCCGGTAAAGACGGATCGCTTCAAACAGTGATGTCAGCTGTAATGGTTGATTTTTCTTGAGGCTTCTCAGGGTCGGCTGGCTGGACAATCCTCCTCTGCACTTACAGGAGGAACAAGGTAATTATACATCTGTATAAACAGGCCTGACTGACAGTAGATGGGAGTGTTGTGGGAGCATGAAAAGAAGGAGGACTATACAAGTGGATAAACAGAGACAAGTGATGGGTCCTGCCCTGTGTAGCCTGTTCCTATAGGGAAAGGGGAGTCTTGGTTTGTTTGTCAGACAGGAGAATTGGAATCATGTAGTATCATGGGCTGCTTGCAGGGTCAATGGGAGAGGCTTTAAATCTTCTTCACAGCCCTTGGGTCTGTTTTGAAGACAATGTGGATAAAGACAGAGGAACTTTCTACACGGCGCCGTGTAGGAAACACTTCACCTTGGTCCAAGGAAGAACAATCAGTCAAGCTCTTTCTGCACCTGGTCCGCCTCCGTGATGGACGTCAACAGGGCTAATTATGTGGGATGTTTAAACTCTCCATCCCAGTCAAAACATAAAATCTTCAGAAGTATTCAGAAAATAATTGTAAAAAAAATTTTTTTACACTTTTTTGCAGTAAAAAGAGAAATTGTGGTTAAATTCAGATCCAGAGAAGCTTAAATGTGGTGAGATTATAAAACAATGTCCCAAACCTTGATGGACATCTGTTGGACCAGCAGACATCCGAGACTAGAGAGTGTTTAGCTTCAGCTAGCGTAGCATAGGCTAAGTGGAGCGAATCTTATTCATAAAGTCATTATGCTATTTATATAGCATAAATATGACTTTAAAACAATGTTAAATGAAGAGCAGCTTCACTTTCACCAACGTTTCTGAAAAAAGCTATACTGAGTGCAACAAAACCAACCCTTTCATGTAGTTGTGCCAAACTACCAGTTGTTGGATTCAAACAAAATACCTATCAATCACTCCACATCAGTTTAGGTGAAATTCTATTTTACTTCATTAATTTCACATAAACATTTTTTTTATGTTGCACATTTCTGCAAATTATTTCTTTTTATGACATTTGTGAAAAGGTTGGGGAGGTTTTGTCAAAAATGGAACCGCAGTCTGTCTCACAACAAAACAATAAGATACAATCAAGATTGTGTCCGTAATGCAACAAAACACTTCAAATTATGTTAATAGTTTTACTAGTTACAGTAAGAACAAACTCATTTTAGGACAGTGGGCCTGGTTGTCTTTGTTTCTCTCTATTTGAGATTCAAAGTATAATATTTCAGATTTGCTTTGCTTGATTAGACTGAATGAAGACTGAGACAGTGCATATTGCTCAAGCTGTAGCAACCCAAGAACATAAGGGAAATGAAAGCACTTTATCTGGAGGAAAAAAGAAACATCATTAATCATCTCAATGCACCCAACAGTGTGTTACTGTGTCCACCTGGTCTCTTGCCAGTTTATTCATCATTTGTATTATATATTCAGTGAAATGAATGAGAGCTTTACAAGTTTGCTCTTTGTGTGTAAAAGTGTCTGATGAGGGAACAGCAACCAAAGCTAATCAAAGCTGTGCAATATGGTTATCAGTGTAAATCTGAACAGTGGCTGCAGAATGGAAATATTTTTCATATTTTCAGGACTAATCTAATCCAGTGTTTTGCTTTTTGAAAACACCTTGAATCATTTTGATCCATTCCACCCATAAAACTGAGACACTCTAGACAGTTCAGTGGAAAAAGCTCATCTTTCCAGAACTATTTAAATGCTGCATTTTATTTGGAAAGTAGAAGTAAAAGCAATTATGAACACCCAACTCAGCAAGTCCACCTCTGGCCCTGTGCACTCTCCTCCCATGTGCAGTTAACCCGGCGTCGCTTGTTCTTCACCACATTGACCAAGTTGGGAAAGACAGTGCTGACTTCAAAGAAATAATATAAAATAAAATAATAATAAAAAATATTACAAATCCATAAAATTTCCCAGAATATATTTTGATAGCCTTGTTTGTATCTGGAACCATATAGTCACATTCCAACGGATGCCAAGAGATTAAATTATTTTTCAAGGAAAAATAGTTTAATGTTATTTGTAACAATATTGGCAGTACCAGCCTAAATTCATAAAGTTTTGTAAAAGTAACAGTTTGTCATAAAATATTGTTGAATAAAATTAAGCTTTTTCATCAACAAAAAAAATGGCAAAAGACAGTCACTATTTTATCAACAATGAACCCAAATAATAGTAAAAAAAATCATACAAAACCCACAGTTTATCTTTAAAATTGTCCTCATGTGACTAAACGTGAGACTATAAAGGTCTCAGAGTCTGGAGGAAGAGTGAAGAGTGAGACATGGAATCCAAGTTGCTTTAGATCCAATATGAAGTTTAAATTGCCAAGTGCCATGCCAACATTTAGAGACGCATGTTAGTTCCAACAGGGAATCTGTGTAGTATTATTGTCAAGAGGAAGATACAAGAAACCAGAGCCAAAAATGCAGATGAGCTAAAGGGCATTATTAAAGCAACCTGGGCTTAAAACCTCAGCAGAGAGGCTCATCTCCCCCACGTCACAAACAGGTGCTGTGCTGTACATGGACATGCTTTTAGTTCATTTCTGTGATTAAAAACATATTGAATGTCGGGACTTTATTGAGATGCAAACAAGAATCATCAACAATAACATTTTAAGGATGTCACTTAATAGGAGTTTCGCTTTGTGACTTGAACAACTAAAATAAATATGTGTTGACGTTATCTGACTTCAGTAAATGCACCTGTACTCAAGACTTTACTGAATGTCGAGAGGTTTGGAGCAAGAAAGGTGGCCAAAAAACTGCACGGTTGCAGAGGAAGAGACCGTTTAATGTGCTCATTTCACACGTCATTAAAAGTAGAGCCTGTCCGGAGACTCTGGACACCGCGGGGGAGGGACTCTCTGGACGCCACATGCGCAACAAGTCCGAGGGCGCACAGACTGCGGCGGCGGCAGCGGCTGGGATCCCGGCGCGCTGCGGCTCGGAGCGGAAAAAGGACTTGACGCTGACCACGAGGAGGAATTTTGATTGGCTGATTCATCTTCATTCTGGTTTGGGCTGAAGGACGCACAGCCGCCAAGTTTATCGCAACTTTTGGACGTGCGTCACTGGAAGTTTTCGTCAGACCTTCAAGCATAACGAAGACGCTGCGGAGTTCTTTTAAGAGCATGGAAAGTTTACGGTGGCGGGATTATATTTCTGGTTTCACAGACAGAAGAAGTTCAGCAGAGGATTTAAAGCGCTTTGTGACTCAGCAGGTGACCGACGCGGTGTGACACTGTCTCGACGTTTGCTCCACTTTTACTGAACGCGATGTGAGATGGTCCCGACTTGTCACAGAGGCTGGGATGACATAACTTGAAGAGAAAAAGGCTCCCTCTTTTAAAAGCAGCGTTAAGCCACGATGAGAGCGCTAGGTTTCCTCTGCCTAACAGCCCTGCTGTGGGAGGCGAGCCAGAGCAGCAGAAACTGTCCGGACCTGATCGTTGACAGCTGTCACTGCTCGGCTGAGAGGTCCAAGGAGCTGAGCAGGCATCACGTCCGAGTCAAAGTGCTGTGTGATGATGTGGACCTGATGGACACCCTGCCGCCCAGCTTCCTCCCAAACAGAACGGTTTCCCTGTAAGTAGGAGCCATCATGAGTTAAACATCACTGACAGCTGAGTAGACTCAGAGCCTTTACAGAAGTCAAAACAATCACACTATTATCTGTTTTATAGGAGCTTTATATGAGTAACGCAAAGTAGTGCAGCTGTGAAAAGGTGGCAGAAGGATTCATTGTTTTAAAAGAAATCTACAAATAACCTGAGAAATATAACACACAGCGTCTCCCTCCTCTTAAGTGGATATTTTGTATTAAAACTTTCTTTCTAGTAGCTTTGTAAAAATGTAAAAAGTTTGCCTATTCCTTTATGTAACTTTTTTTGAAAAGTTGGATGGAGAGGATCTGTTTACACCAATTTTAAAGTCTTGCCACAGATTCTCAATTACAGTCTTCTTGTTAAAGCCACTTTGCAGGAATTTATTTTATGTGTCTGAGTACAGGGGGCAGAATATAAAAGTCTTCACAGACAGAAGAAGTTCAGCAGAGTTCAAGTTCAACATTTATTTTTCAAATGTTTGAAAATAACATATTCCTCCCTCTGTCACACCAATTCCAATAAAATAAATATATGCTTGTGGATGTAATCTGACTTTATGTGAAAAACTTAAAGGGATATAAATACTTTTACAAGACGCTGAATGAATTAACTCGGCAGGAATTTGTTTTAACGGGTTCAACACCATGCATGGCAGCAGACAAACAGGTTTAAGGAGGTAATTTTAAAATAGGTCCAGAGAATATTTCTAGTAGAAAACTTAAAAAGGTCACTGAAACTCTATTTCAAGTAATGATTGCTAACTTTAAGACACTTTTTAAGAAACAAAAATCAGAATTAAGAATAATGAAGACATGAAATAATGCCTACTTGGAGAAAGTGAAGACGTTATTTATCAAAGATTGACTTAAATTAGGAAAATTTCAGTAATATAAATGTCTAATTTCCGCATAATAAGTATTGATCATGTCAACGGTTTTCTTAGTTTGAATATTTCTAATTAGGCTTAAAATTCACAGCAGATGTCAGCAACAGCCCATGTTATCCACACTTAGAAATCAATGGGCTAGGGGATAATTATTGAACACATGTAGAAAAGGATGTTCAAAGGTGTGGAAAGCCAAAAAACCAGCTGAAATATGTCAGTACTTAGAAACTATTTTTGCTGCTTTGTGCAAACAAATATTACTGGAAACACCTGCTGGCCAAGGGGGTTATCAACGTAAATCCATAACTTTCTACTCGTAAGGGATTTAGAGTCCCAACCTGCCTGTGTAAATGTTTATTTATGGCTATTTAAAGTCGGTCGTCGTTGAAATCAGAAAAAAGTTTCTTTCTGCTAAAAGGTCAGAAAACACTTGTGAGGAGAAGGCATCTCTCCAAGGTTTTGTATGTGGCGCAAAATGTTTCTCTGAAGTCGCACTGACTGATGGGACGCTTTACTTTCTATGAATTTTTGATGAAGTAAGTGTCGCTCATTAAAGTTTCTTTATTTGAACTTAATGTTTTTGAAAGATTTAGTGAGAACAGGAAGGGCAGATGAATGGTGCTATTATAATCTTATAATTCTGCTTGACAAAATCTGCTGCCTTTAGATCCTGATTGAATCTGGAGTCTCTCGGCTCTTTGCGTTTTTGGTTCTAAGTTCTCCATAGGCCAAGCCAAAATATGTCCTGCTGTTAAAAGGTGATGAATAGTCAGATGTCAGTTTTTTAGATATATTGATAAATGACTGATGTGTGTATCTGCTTAGATTTGTTGAACTCTTAGTTCCCTCCGGTCTCACTGATCTCTGTCATGCTGAGACTTTGGTGATGCCTCCTGTTCCATCTTGATGTTTGACCTGTTGATTTGTGTGATCATTTGAAAAGTTGATACTTAATAAAAGCAAAAAACGGAAACACCATGGAAGTTTTTTCTGTTTAGTAGATAAAAATGTGTAGTAGATAAAAATGTTTAGTGTTTTAGAGAATCTGATGTTGTGCTTCTAGTTGTGCCAACTTAGGCTGTTGTTCAATTAGAGGTAAAATACTTTTTAACAGCTTCCCAGAATGTAGTGGTTATCAAGAACCATTTGTATTTAGTTGTGGTTTGTTCACTGATTGTTCACTGCTCAGAGGTGATTAATCTGAAATCTGATTTCTTGGTGCTTCTCTAGTACTCAGTCCTCGAATCAACAGAATTAAAAACGATGCGTAAATCAGAGAAATGCGGTTCTGCTTCTGCTAAATGTCAGATTTTATGTGTGATTATGCATGCATCCAGTGCTAAAATGTGAATTATTTTTAAAGTGTAGTTCTTTCTTTGGAAATATTTATTCCATCTTTGCAAAAACGCTTCTTAAATATTAATACTTCATCTTGTGATTTTGCACTTAGTTTTCCTATTCCTTACTTTTATTGCTGCTTTCGAGCTGCACCTCTCTTGCTTTGTCCACGTAAAGTGCTCGCTGTTCCTTGTGCAACGTATTATTTGCATTGCATTCAAAATTATTCAAACACAAATTGTGCAGGTCCACAACTGAGAAACCTCCTTTAGCATTTAGTCCTGTCTCTTTTTGCAGATCAAATAGCACTTCAAATGTTAAAAGCGTTGATAACTCTTCCCTGCATATCACCACTCTGTCTCTTTTCAGGTGCACCAAAATGCTGTGAAATTAATAGACTGCTTTATTATTAGAAACTAGATGCCTGGCTTTGGTGGGGAAAAAGGGAAATTGTAAATGTGAAGGCCCTTGATGAGTCTGAGCCAACGACCACTCGTTCCAAACTACAAGCACGGCTGATTAATGAAAGGCACTTTGCATGCAGCAATTTATGTAGAGTGACATTTCCATTTCTTTATATGGGGAGTGGTTAATGGCTTTGTTTTATTTTTTAACATTTGTCAAAATGGAAATGTTTTGTTGCCCACAGTTACTAAAAAAGGGTCTGTATGAATAAATGAAATAAATGTAAAGCATTTTCCTTTTTATTCCTTTATTTCTGAAGTTAGCAGTGACATTTAGAATATTACATTCAACAATTATCAGGATGTGTAATGTAACCATAGGGCTCAAATTAGGCTTTTTCATGGTGGACTGATTGCAATTTTGTAATTTTCTTAAATCCATACATGATATAAATTAGACATACATGATTTAATAGGTGTGTGTGTGTACCTTCTGCAATATTTTAAATGTGTTTTGGTCATCTGCAGAAAAAAACACCAACAAACCTTTGATGGTGTAAATTTGACCACTTTTTTTTTTTTTTTTTTGCCAGAGTTGCTTAATTTTCATTAGTTTCATCTCCATGGAGATGGTTGTAGTTATAACTGTAGTTATAATTATTAACTACTGTTAATAATTATAATTATTAACTGTAGTTGAGGTTGGGGCCTTGCCAGAAGCTTAATGTTGGCCTGATCAATACATTTCAATTTAGGTGTGGGGATCAATGTTCAATCATGTCTTTCAATGATGTGCTCAAATTTCAGTAGATGAATACGTCATTCATCCCATGACTGAAATTTGGATACCCAGTAGCCCAAGAGTCCAAAAAAAAAAACACAACAATCTAAACAAACAAGGTATATTAGACCAAAAACATTGCACTACTACACATGACCCTCAAGTTCATGAGCCCCTACCATCATCAAGGTGTTATACAGTCTAATGTCAGACTAAGGGTCTAAAGATCTCCAGAACCTCCCAGTCCTCCAGTGTAGTGAGATGAGCCTCTCATTGTAGCGGCTTCTCTGCTTCACCAGGATGGTTACCACTCTCCACAATGGTCAGCATTGTGCTGCTCATCCTTCTCTCCTCCGCAGTCTCAACGATGTCCAAACTACTGCCAAGTAGTTCTCCACCATTATTATTTCAACTACTAACAACAACCCTTATCATTATCCTCAGCATGATTCTCCCATCAGAGGGGTGCTGGTGCCCATCTCCAGCTAATGTTTCGGGCAAGAGGTGGGGTCACCCTGGACAGGTTGCCAGTCCATCGCAGCCTTCAAGACTCAACTAATTTTGTTTTTGACCAAAGCCCAAAGCAAGCTTCCCTAATCTCCACTCACCTCTGCACAGAGTAGAGTTCCGTTCTCCAATTGGCTTAGCATAGGGCAATAATGTTGTTGCGCGATGCATGTAACACACATGAATGTGCTTCAAAGCTCAGCACAGCCGGAGCCGTTTTCAATCTAAATGGCTAATTAGAGAGCTCCAGTCTTCCAAATAAGCTCCAATAATCTTAGAGGAACCTTAACAATGCTGTTTAAATTACTTCTCTCCTTGAAAGACGAACCACCACAGGAACTGGAATGTCAACAAAATGTCAGCAAGGCATTGATTTAGAGTTACATACTATCTTTTTACAGAAAACGACGCTATTAACCCTCCTCAGCATGCAGACTCTTTAGTGACCCCAGTCACCAGTACAGTTTGGTTTCTCCTTAAAGGTCAACTGTGAGTCAATGACTGCTCCTGTGAACCTGCAGGTCTGTACTGTAGCTGTCGGTGATTAGGAGCAGCTATTGCTGCCCGCTGGTGGACTATCTGACTGCCCCTGGGCAGCTGTGGCTACAATTTAGTGGCCTTTAGCGATGCAGAAAAAAATGCATCTTACAGAGAATCACAAGTTTTAAATCTGGAAATTCTGAATCGATTCAAATGAATCTCCAGACTGTTTGAATAAAAACACTGGTTTCCGAATCAAATCCTGACCCTAAAAATCAGAATGGAATCGCTAGACACTAAAATATTTGCACCTCTAGTAGCGCGTCACCATCAGCATGTGAATGGGTGAATGACTGAAGGTAGTGTTAAGAGCTTTGGGGTCATCTGGACCAGAGCCCAGCCAGCATGCCTAGTTGGGCCCCATGTGGGGGAAAGTAGGGCTGTTATATGGGTTCCATATGGGTTTGCCCATGTAGGGCCACAGCCCTCATGGGCCCTAAATGGACAAACCCATGTGGGGCCATCGTGGAACCCGCGGACAAACCCATATGGGACCCATATGGCCTGCCCTCCTTTTCCCCACATGGGGCCCACCTAGGCATGCTGGCAGGGATAAAGCACTATACAAGTGCGGGTCATTAATTATATTCGTTTTTATCTTGAAATTTGATGGCTGTTCTGTTAAAGATGATCTCTCCAATAATCAATGATTGTTGAGACCATGACCTCAAGCCAAAGGAAAATTTTATGGACTATGCTGCATAAAAAAAATAAATAAAAAAAAATCGCCTAATTTAAATGAACTCAACCGTTCCTGAGAGAGTCCATTTCAACAGCCCAAAAATAAATATGAAATTCATGACACTGATGAGTGGAAGTTAACTGACTGGCATGCCATGACATCCATGACCTTGTTGAGAGAGTTATGGTTCTGTGTGTGTGTGTGTGTGCGCATTTGCTTTATGCGGCTTTGGGACCCCTGGGGATCTGTGGAGGTCTAAAGCTCACCTTGCCCTATGCCTTGCTGAACTAAATCCTACAGCTAAGTTGTGCAGGAAGCAGTTTTCCTGCATTAGGAAATGTGACCTTTGTCGGGCTGAAGTGGCCTCCCCATTCACTCTTTTGTTTAGATGTGATGTGTAAATATAGGGAAGCATGTACATACCACTCTCTCCCTGCACACTGCTTGGATCTCCAGAATCGCTCCCTGTATGCTCCGTTCTCACCTCTTTGAGGAACTTGTCCCACCGTTTCCTGAGTGACAGCTTAAGCACAGATGTGTCACTTTTGAATGTTCTCCCCGAGAACCAAAAGCCATCTCTTGTTATAGGCACAGATTGGGGTATGTTGCTCGGATTTTTATTACAGCATCTATAAAATGTTTATGAGGAACAGGCCCTTGCAGCATTGGAACACCCTGCAAGTGCCAAAGAGAAACAATTCAATGAGCAAATCAAGGAGCAGTAGCATGAATAATAGAGATGGAAATGAGCTGTATGCAGGAGTGAGTCAGTAAGTCTCTGCGCTGCATAGTGCCCTCGATTAACACCTGTGCCTGTGTTTTCCTTATCATCTGTGCTGCGGGGAGTGGAAGTTAAGGAGTTCGGCCTGACAGCTTTGCCGACCTTGGGACCTATCGTTTGTAATTGTTTCTGCAGTTTTGAGCAGCAGCGTTCCTCTGCAGAGGAGCAGCCCAGATTGCAGCTGACACCCATCTTGGGTTGTGCGCTAACAGGCGGACACGTCACTTATCAAGAGATGTGGAGGAGCTGGTAGCTGAAGAGACAAGGGGATAGACTAAAGGTGGGAGATACAGGCAGGCAAAACAAAATCCAGAGCAAGATGGACAGGTGTGGCAGAAAGAATGCTGGAAAGTCTGTCTGACGTTTCACCTGTTAGCTGAGACTTAAAACTACTTATATCACATGTTGTCACATTAGAGTCACAAACATCAATGTATTTTATGTTATAGACCAATGGAAGGGGAATGTTATAAAATTAAACACAGTTTTCACTATTTTAGGAGGAAAATATGTCAAATGTATATCTTGTAATTGGAATTCAGCCTTCATGTGCCAATATTTTGTGAAACACCTTTCACTGTAATTACATCTTTAACTCTTTTGGAGTTTGTCCAGAGCTTTGTTCATCTTCACACCGTTTTCTTTTTGCAAAATGATTTAAGTTCAGTCAGTTGGATGTTATCTGTGAACATCAATATTCAATAGTTGCCACAGATTTTCAATTCTCATCCTCATTCCTGCCATAGAAAAGCATTCCCACATCATGGTGCTGCCACCACCAGGTCTCACTTTAGCGATTGTGTGTGTAGAGAGATGTTAGGGCTTGTGTGCAATGGACAAATTTTCATTACTGAAATCTGAAATATTGAAAGCTTCTTCGTCGTGTTTGTAAATAATTCACTTGAAGAAAAGTGAATTGCCTTCAAGGTTGGCATTTCCTGACCCTGAAATAGAAAATAGAAACAGAAAAAAAACATGTATTCAAGGTTAGGATATTATAAAATAAAAAAAAAAGTCAGAAAATAAGTAAGTAAAGAAATCTACATGGAAAGTCAATTAATAAAAGAAACTGTGAACAAACGGGTTTAGTAAAAATGAAGAGGAAAAAACAAGTCATGAATGGAACCAGTATATTTTCATAAAACCAATTTGTTCACATTTTAGTGCACCAAGCTGTAGAAACATCATATGCATGATTTTATTTTTTATTATATTCAATGAATAGTTATTAATAAATCAATCCCTTTTTCACAGATGGTTTTGTATTGATGGGTGCAGTTTGCTAAAGGCTTTCTTTTCTCTGCTTCCCAAAACATAACCGCTTTAAAGAAATGAGCTCAACCTTTCAAATCGAGGGAAAACCTGCATCAGATGTGAGACATTAAAACAGAAGAAGACTTTTAGAGCAAAATATGCCAAAATAATAATGTAAAGCAAATGTTTTTTTAGTAATTATAGCATTTTATCCCTGTTTGGATCCAAAATTGAAATTTAATGATTCATTCCACCATCCTTGCTGATGAGCATGTGTATGTTTTCTAATAGATATATTGTTATGAATGTTGGCCAAAATGTTTGGTGTGCACCCTTGTGGTTTGTGGCAAACTGTAAATGTGACTTGTTAGTGCTTTATTTTTCACTCCAAAGTCAGATTTGTGGAGTTGTTGTGTCACCAGATTCTCCTCGAGCTGCGAATCTCTGCATCTCCTCCACAGGTTAAACTCTCTGGCTGCTGCTCTGAATATTGCCCTCCTTGCTCTTCTGTCAGAATTCATGGATGTTAATTTTATAGTTTTGTCAAATGCTATTTACTAAGTAGGAGAGCTGTGAAGCAACTGGTTACATGAAGTTTCTTTCAGAGGTGTCTGAGTAAAAAAAAGGGTGCTGACATGCCTCACTTTTCAGAAAACAATTTATTCTCAGATATGTACTACTTTGTAGTCTGTCACATAAAAGTCCAACAACATTAAGGTTAAGGATTTGTAAAATACCAAATGTGAAAAAGTTTAAAGGGTATTTTTACATCTACATTTGCTCTCACAGGCCATTAGGCAGATACACACAGGATTGTGCTTTGTGCATGCAAAAAGCTCAGCTGCTAAGAAAACCAAAAACAGATCTACCTCTGCTGTGTCCCAGGTGATGTGCTCAATTTACATACTGTTTGTGCTTTTTTATGATTTACCTGCTGAGTGTGGAGCATGTGGGTTTAATTTAACTTTCCCATTTTGAAGGTATGTGCAAACATATTAGTAAATAAAATAAAAAAAATAGGTCCCACTAAAACATTCTTGAATTTGGCTGCTCTAACACACAAATGAGGCAAAGTTAATTTCTTCAAATTACACATAACGCATGCTGCAGCTTCATGGAGCAACAGATGTTTGCACTGTTGCCTCACAGTAATAAAGGTCCTGAGAACGAATCCAGGTGGAGATCTTTCTGTTTGCATGTTCTCTGAGTGCATTCAGGGATTCAGGCTTTTCCTCAGCATTCAAATAAAAATGTTTGCTTAATTGGCTGCTCTAAAATTGCCCTTACATGTGATTCCATGCATGCACTTTTGCGTGTCCCGTGTGTGTTTCTGTGTAACCCTGTGATGGATTGGCAATCTGTCCAGGGTCCGCTGCTACTCTTGCCTATTGATTGCTTGACATGGGTACCAGCTCCATATGACCCAGAACGGATTGATGAGAAAATGAATGAAAGGAAAGCTACACATGCTACTCTGATTTTGTGGGGTTTGTAGAACTGTTTCCTTCATTAAATCCCTAAAATTAGGTTAATAAACTGCTGTCAGACCAAGGGAAGACACAATTTAGCCGTTCTATTGATCTCATTGAAAAAGCATCAAAGCTAGAATTAAAGAAATCCTTTGTAGTAATAAAAAGCACAACTGCCAGCTTTAATGTGAAATTTGGCATGTTCAATTTTTGTTTTATTTGATCATTCTTCTTTTGAATTAAGAAAACATTTTGGCATTTAATCTTTCATAAGTTTACCTTTATTTTACATTGTACGTGTGTAAGTGTGCCTGCACTCCTTTTGAAGGCTGAACTCTCGCGCGTCATGCAGTTGTGAACGCATGAAACAGCTAAATTAAAAGCAGCTCAAAGTGTTGTACTTTGGATATTTTGCTACTGCATTACAGATAGACAGTTTGTTTGAACATGTACTGAACAATAAAGGGAAATTTAGATTGATCTACTTTTGTCATTCTAAATAAATATACCATGACAGGCCATCATAGATATTGCATCACTATAAATAAAATTGTGTGTATTCTTTTCTTTACCCGTCTTTTATTCACTCTATCTTTGTTATTCTCCCTCACTGTTATTCCTCGGGGGCTTTTTTTTTTCTTGTCTGCCGAGGTGCTGTTTGTGCTCTACCCTCTTCAGAGTTCTGAGTACTTATCCATGAATATTTCATTGCACACACACACCCACACACACACACACACACACACAGCCCCTCTATGTACTCTTGTGCATTAGCTCATTGACAAACCACGTGAGCGCCCAGCAGATCAAGAAACGCAGAGTGTAAAATGCATTAATGGCTTTGACACACATCGACACGGAGAGCCTGCTGTTGATCTACACAGACGTGACCGAGAGGACTCTGATAAAAATGTTGCATGTGCCGTCATTCTGAGAGGAGTGGTGCCTGTCTCGTCTTCTCTGCCCCCCTGTTTGCTTCTGCTGCGCATTTCCCAGCGAAACCTTTTCTGTTATAAAAAGCAAAAGGTTTCATCTTTAGATGGGTGAGTCATCTAGGCTCCAGAGGAGGGAGGGGGGTGGGGGGGGGCACTTTTAGATCCTGCCACTTTTTCACTTTGCAATTCCTAAAGCTAAGGAAATCTGCCCTTGTGTTGTCGGCGCTCCCTAGCAGCTTAGCCCTGGCCTCACTGTTCTTGTCTGTGTAATAGGTAGTGACTGATGAAGTTAGTTATAAATTGTTAGTATTTTATTGGGTCTTCCTTGACTTTTCAGTGCAACTATATTGTTATATCATCAGGAACCGGCGCAGACCTGCTGACCTGCAGTTGAGCTGCCTGAAGTTGTCTGGCCATCAATCATGTGTCGCTCTTTAAAGAAACAGACGTTTTGCTTTAAAAAATAATGATTTGATGATCTGCAGTCCACAACTGCTGAAGAAGGAGGTTATAAATTGGGTTTGAATAACCAGCAATGTGCCAAAGCGCAAGCTTAGCATGTGCAAAATATTAAGCAATGACAGATGGTGTGTGTGCTATAGATACTTGACTGTGTTAAATACCAAAGTTACTCAAAGAGCCATAAATTAGAAGGAGCAAAAGAGGTGAACTCGGAAGCCTGTTGCTTTTTCCCGTTTTCTGACTCGCAGTAAGACATCCTGAATAAAACCTCAGTGTTGTCGTGTGTTTTCTCCGTGGGGAGTGATTGAGCTGTGTGTCCTGGTTTAGGCGCCGATCTATGATCCTGTTTGTGTGCAACCAGGCGGTTTCAAAGTGAGCCTGCATGTACAGAGATGTCTGCTAACTAATAGGTATTCTTATCACTCAAACTACCTCTTTTTATGTATTTTTTCACTTTCTTATTAATGCTGGTTTTTGTGTAGCACCTGCTGCTCAGAACTTCAACTGATATTCAGGTTGTGCTCTTCCCTTTTTTATGTAGAAGTTAGGCCTGGCAGTGGTTTCATTAAAGCTAAAACCTGCTGTTAGACCCTTGAATTCAACTTTTTAAAAGTTTGACAAACTTTTCATATCAAAGAACTGAAACAGAACTAGAACCCATAAGCTGCATCCTGAGCAAGGGGACGGAAAATGAGCCGAATCAACTTTACCCAAAATTCAGATTTAGACATGCAGCCGGTTTGGTTTGCAGTTACGCCTCAGAATTTACCCAAACATCAGCAGGTGCCACGAGAAGCTCATCACATGAATAACACATTAGTTCTCAAAATTATACACAACCCTGATGGCTTTTCAGGTGTTTGTAGGAAAAAATTGAGACCAGGATAAGTACTGTCTAAACTTTGATAACATTTAATGTGACATGCATCCTGTAAAATCCTACTATTTCAGGAAACATTGAATAAGGTACTCTTTCATGGTGTATAGTGATGTCATGAGTAAAATCACACGTTGCAATTTGTAATCCAATAATAAGATTAAAGTTACGTATCCAAGTCACTACGTTACTATTTTCACCATTTCACAGAGTGAAAAGATCACGTTTCGCTTGCTGCTCATAATAATGAATGTTTTATAGGGGTGACGGTAAAACACCCCTAAAAAGTTTGATCTGTCATCTGAAACTTTGTTTTTAAAACTTTATCTTTCCATATTTGTGTCTTATAGAACTGGTTGACGTTATAATCTCTGCTGGATTGGTGTGTTGGACCACTGCTTCTCCGGGAGCTATTTCTGTTTCTGTTCCCCTGTAATAATAATCTCCAGTCAAACATGTCTGCTGCATGGCAGCCAGGATGGTTTGCAGGGGGAGAACTCTGGTCAGACCTCCCAGAAATATCCCAGCAGTGGAGGAGGCTGAAGAAGCGGAGCTGAGCCGATATGAAATCTGGGGAAGGAGGGATATGAATTTCATAAAGTTCGCCTCTGATTCTGTTATTGTGGAACAACAGTGATGTTTGGTTACTTTTCTTTGTCTCTAAGGAGAAGTTTATTGTTATGATTGAGTCATTTTTTCTTTATTTTTAATATTTTAGGTCAACAGATCCACTTTTGCAGTAATTGACCAAGAAATGAGGAGCGTCTTCAGGGAAATTATTCAAACTCTATTAATTAATGAGAGAATTATTTAGTGTTAGTCGACTAAGCCTAACATTTTAGCTGACTAAATGTACTCTAAATGTATTCATCTAAAGCATAACATCCTGAAGAAATTGATTTTTAAGAGCCTTTTACGTCGTTATGAAAAGTAATTTCTTGCACCTGGGTAAGAGATGCATCTTTACATGTCTGCAGCTGGAGCAAAAATTCAGGAAAATAGAGTTTATGGTTGATAAACATCCTGTTTGCTTAAAGAAAACATTTCATGATGTTAAAGAATCTGAGTTTGTGTCATTGCGTCAAACAAACGTAGGTCTTGGACTGAAAGAAAATGTGTTCATTAGTGTATTTCAAATCTGATTCTGTCCTCGTCTACGTAAATTACCTTTTTAGTTTTTCCTCATCAATCGTTTTTAGACACTTTTAAGAAATCAAATTCCACTGTTTCTTTGAGATTTTGTTCAAATGATTAGATCCTAAAAAAACACATAATTATATATTTCTTATTTACAATAGCTTGGTAAAGTTTGCTATTTTTTCTCCAATTTCAGGAAGTGAAACTCATTCTAAACGGCTTCATCACACGTAGAGAAAAGTTTCAAGTCATTCTGAGGATTATGGCTTAAAGTTAATACAATTCCCAAATTCAGCCTGTCAGAAAATTAGAATATTGTGAAAAAGTGAAATACCAGAAACTCATGGTGTCACAACGTAATCAGCCAATTAACTCAGAATACCTGCAAAAGTGCCTGTGACTGCAAACCTGACACTGAGTGACATCCTCCACAAACGGAGAACAAAGCCTAGAATTAAACACACGTTTCAGAATCCTGAAATGTATGTCTATAATATCATATGCGTATTGATATTTTGTGATATTCCACTTTTCTTAGACTCTGAATGTTGGATTTTTATTATCTGCAAGTCATAATAATAAAAAATGCTAGAATACTTTTTAAATAAAGCTGCGTAATGAGTTTCACTTTCTTTTATAGATGGACATGCATGTCAGATAATCATTTATCTTCATATTTTAATACAATTTCAAATTTGTCTTACAATTGAATGCAGCATCTGACAGTCTACAAGCTACATCTTGGGTATTTCAGAGTAAACTCTTCTTTGCAAGTGTTTGAAACATTTCTATTGTTACAAAGGGGAAGGGTGTTTTTGCAGTATTGGATTAACAATCAGTCCTTTCATCACTTTTTACACAATTAATCTATTTATTTATTTATTCCTTTTTTTCTTTCACTTTGAAGGACCTTCACTTTTAAAGGTTTGAGAGAAATTCTGACTTCTTGGAAAATGACAAAAAGTACCTTTTCAGCTTTTTGAACTTTCCCTCATATTTTCCTGGTTGGGCTCTGTAAAATGTTTTCTTTCTCTAAGTCGCACTTCTCTGATTTAAAAAAGAAAAAAACTCTTCTAACAACCAAGGCTTTGGAGCTTAGACAAAAACAACCACTGGCTGTACAAAGACTATCCTCTGATCTGCACACAACAACGCTGTGCAGACAATTTAGCATAGAACTGAAAATAAATCGGATCTTAAGGGTTTTTATTAGCAGCAGTTCAGAAATTAATTTCTTCTCCCTGAAAGATGTCAAAGATAACAGTTTGGACAAATGATTGTGTTTTTATTGCTATTGATACGAAGAAGTAAGGTGTCATAGTAGATTTTTTTTGTTTTGTCTTTTGATAAATTTTATACAATTAATCTACTCATAGATTCTGTTTCTTCTTTTACTTTGAAGAACTTTTAAATGTTTGTGTGAAATTCTGAGCTCTTCCATAGAGACAATACGTTACTCTTTTCCTCTTTTTTAACTTTTCCTCATTTTATCTGGTTAAACTCTTCAACTCAAAGTTGGACTTCTATGATTTAGAAATAATACCTTTCCAATAACCAATCATAAATTAATTTATTCAGATTTCTTTTCTCAGTGAGAGATGTTAACAACAACAGTACAATGGACAGAGAATTGTATTTTAGCAAAAACAAGAAATAAAACCAGTTGGATAAAGACATATGTTTATTTTATATCTTTTATGGAAGTATCTCCTACTATCAAAATCTTATTCCTAATCCGCTGTTCTTAGTTTTTTTCGTTTTAGCACTAATTTTCCCCGCAGCTTATTACTCTCCTTATGTTTCACACATTAAGCTGTTGACACTGGATTGTGTGAAATTGATAGAATGTGTGGAAAAAATGAGCAAGTAGAATTTTGAAATACCTTCAGAAAGCTGAAAACGTGTTGAACTGAGACCGTTTTAAAAGACTGCAGATTTTCTGGCTTATTGGAAGCAGTTTATTATGAAATGATTTAATCAGCCCACAGTATTTGGCTGTGGCTGGAACACAGTAAGCAGTGACATGAACCATTTGTTGCAGCCCATAGAGACAATACTGAGTCTGTGCTCTCCTCCCCTGTTGAAAGCAGCTTATCTACAGAGAGCACAATTAATAATGTAAATAGACAGTTGAAGGTCTCCTCCAGAAGTTTGTCATGGGCTGTTTACACAATGTTCAATTGGGTTTTCTTTTTTTTTTTTTTGTCTGGGATTTCCTGGACATTACACAGGACCTGAAATATGTATGCAGGGGTCTGCGAGAAGAGGCGGATATACAGAGCAGCACAGGACACACTTGAGTTTGTACAAACATGATGAGTCTGTCCTTTACTGGAAAGTCTTTCTGTTGAGAGGAGTGAAGCAACAAAGGGAGCAGATAGGAGAGAAGATACACAATGCAGAGAACTGTTTGGTGTCTTGACTTTATGCCAGATTAACGCTACTGTTTTCATGTGGTAGACCAACACAAAGTAGCACATGCAACTGCATGGGAAGAAATAATTCATGCTTTTTTTTTTTTTTTACATTTGTATTCATCCACTCTTCCTCTGTTATCCCTAAATAAGCATCATAAAGATCAAGAAACAGCAGACATGTTGTAGTTAAGGCAGTGGTGAAGGTCAAAGCACAGGTTAGGTTACATAATATCCCAAACTTTAAGAATCTCACAGAGCTTTATCCTAACATCTGAAAACAAAGAATGTGGCAACCAAAGTAAACCATTCAAGACTTGGACATTCACCTAAACTGACATGCTGGTCATGGAGAGTGGGAATCATAAAGGCCAGCGGTAACCCAGGAAACATGCCTCCGGATTAAAGTGAAATCTTTGACAGGACTTGAACATTTATGTTCATTGAAACTTTACATCCAGTTTTATTGACCTCGAGCAAACAACTTAAATCTGGTAGCGACATGCCTCAAAAACCCTTCAAACCCACAGCCTAATTCATTCGTCTACAAAGTGTTGGCAGGTCAGTAAAAATACATGCCACACTTTTCAGATAGTTTAAAAAAATAAAATAAACAAGACCTTTTCACTTCACATTTTTACTATACTTTGTGTTGGTCTAACAAACTCACAATGAAATACATGAAACGTTGTTGCAGCATTACAAAACGGTAAACAGTTAATATTGAATACTTTCAAACAGACTAAAACAAGCTGTGTTATTTTGATAGATTTTGGTGTCAAAGTATTTCTTTGACTGAAAATTACCTGTTTAAACTTTTTCTTTCGGCCGACTTCATGCATGTTGAGGTCTGCTGCAGTTTTCTTTTGTTTCAAACTCACAGAAATGCAGTTGTATAAACTACAAGAGACTAATTTGAAACTTGACTTACAGTACCTGAAGAATTAAGTACTGTTGGCTAAGAATAAAGCTTTTAGCTAACCTTTCCACAAGTATTTTGATAATTATTTTAGTGATGATTTTCAAGTTGTTGAGGTTGGAGTGCCTTGTTGCCATTATCATAATCATTTGCTCTTACAGTCAGAAGAAATATCTTTGTGAAATTTAAAAAAAAATCTGACACAGGTGTGAATAATTTTGCGCCTGACCCAAAATTATGACACTATGAATATTGACTCTGTCTGTTTACATTTTGAATACAAATTAGGAGCTGAGAATTTAAACTCGTTGGTTACATTGGTCTAATATTACATTCAAAACACAGCTGTGATTACTTAAACGTTTTTTTTTTCATGATCTTGGTGGAACAAACGAACTCAACACACACAAAAAATAAAGTTATCTGAAATTTGAAGAAACGTGATCCCCAGATTTTAAAACCAATCACTTGCTGCTGTGATGAGCTGGAAACATTAAAATGCAAAGAGCCCAACTTTACAGGACTTAAAGGATCTGCTGCAATGGTAGTGCAAATTCAACGGAGTGATTAATGCAAGGGACCTCTAGTACGTCTTAGGGGTCTTTCTTCGTCAAATCTCACTTTCCTGCTTTAGGAATGTGCTTGATCACTTAAAATGACCGAGAATAAACCATAATTTAATGCTTTTTTTAATCACAAAACTAGTTGAATGTCTATACACTGCATTCATTGCTAGTGATGTCTTTAGATTGTAAGATGGCGCCTACAGGTGAATCTGAATGAATTGTAATATTAAATATTTTTTTATTTCAGAAATTAAATTCAACAAGTGTATTTTGTTTTAGATTTAGTGTGAACAGTGATAAACTTGCTGCTGTGATGAACTGAAAAAATTAAAACACTTTTGTTTTTACTTTTAGTTAAAACACTTTTTTGTTTATTTTTTGTAAAAAAAAATAGTCATCAGGTGAAAAATTACTTAATTCTTAAAAAGGCTACTTAGGTACTGAGTACTAACTGTGCAGTTTAATCTGATTGAATTAGTGAAAATGATGTAATTATACAGACAAAATATAAAATTATGAGTAAATGTAAACCACATCATTACAACTTAACAAATTTGGGGAGAAGAAACACTTTCAAATCTGTTTTCTACAAGATAAAACATTTAAACCAGTATTTCCAGTAAATAATATACATGTTAGAACAGTGCAAAGTACTTCCAGTGACCATATCTATTTTGTACTGTTTGTTCAGTAGATAAACATACAATGAAGCTTTTTACACTCTTTTTAACGTGCAATAACTTGAGGTGAGTAAAGTATCCAGAGATTATACTCGAGTACTAATGGGAGTAAAACTTATTCCTAGAAGTTCATTTATAAAACGTTACTCAAGAATGCTACTTGTTTTACCTACAGCTTCTTGTAGACAGTGAAAACTCAAAATTCAAATAGTTTCTCTTGTCCTCAGTTCATTGACATTTAGCACTTGGAAAGGAAAGCATGTCTTGCCACCCTGCAGTAGGAGAACTTGCCAAAAGAAAGCAATGCAACTCTTTGGTCAGCAACGTTTCCTCCAAACTTTTGTTCAATTTAAGTTCAGAACTCTCCTTGCAGCAGATCCGCTGCTTTGTCTTGTGGCAGAAGGATGCCAGCTGCCAGGATATATTGACTCCAAAGGCATTAAACTCCATGCGAACCCGGTGGAGGCAGGTCGACTGTCCACCCCCACCGGCCCAACAGAGGCCACTGCGAACATAAACTGCTGCCATTCTTGAACTGACACCAAGTCTAAGACTAGAGACGAGCATTGGGGGTATAAAAAAATAATCTATTAACCTAAACAACAAGACTATTAGTGTAATATTTTGCAAATGAGCTGGAATTTTCTGGGATATTGGCTGGGAAATAATATGTGGATGGTTTGTGCTTTTACAGACAATCTGTCCCAAAACCCAGATGATAAATGGCTCTTATCAGATGAAGACACAGTGGTGGTATGGAGTTGAAAGATTAACCATATTTCTTATGTGTGTTATTTGTATCTGACTGGTATTTTATCTGGCTTTTTAATTAATCTTACAATGAGGGATAATCTTAAAATGTTGATATTCTTGGAAGCTTTTATCCAAATTTCACATTCAACTTTGTGTCCATCGTGATTTGAAGAGGTAACTTATTGTTATGATAACTAGTCATTGAAGATCCTTAAGTACAATGCAGAGTCATTTCACATTCACATTTGATTGTCTAGTTAAATTAGGAAAAAAATGCTCTCACACACACAGCTTCTTCGTTCTGTGTGACCACACTGAGAGACATTTAGCCGGCTGATTTTGCTGCATTGAGAATCTTCACCTCAACATTTTCAGTGGACACACTTCCACTCCGCCCCCCTGGCAGTTTGGCCAGCAGTTTGCCCACTCAGCACAACTCATTGTGGGACCTCACTGCTTAATCCTAGAGTTAAAATTGAGTATATGTTTCCTTGCAGCTCTAACGAGTGCTCTGTCGTCACAGTGGAGGCCAGCGACATCCCAATTACCCCCTTCTTGCTAAACCTGGCCAATTATTCCCAGAGCCAGGCTTGTTAAAGGAGGACGGTGCAGGAGGGTGATGGAAGAATCTGACCTTGTGAGAGTCTGCGAGAGGG
>NW_006800138.1:801273-843229 GCF_000485575.1 Poecilia formosa
AACCTGGGACCTTCTTCTTGCAAGGCAGCGGTGCTACAGACGGTGTCACGTTACGTCCAGCTCCCCATATAAAACTCCCTATTAAGGCCATTGTTCATAAACCTTCAATTAAGGAATTATCAGTAAGTTATTGACTGTGTTATCATGGGAAACAAAAACTTCCTGTTTTGCGTATTGTCATTTTAAAGCGGGGGCTTTCTTTATTTTCAAAGTGAAGCCTTGCAGTTTCCTTCTTGTTTCTACCTGTCTGCCTCTAACGGCCCCGTGAGTTGGTGTGCTCACTTCAACATTGACAGACTGAGAGCGAGGCTGACCTGGTGATACCTCAAAGGAGAATTGGACTTTTGTCTGAGATGTCTTGCCTGAGCTGCAGGTTGCAAATAGTAACAAAACACCTGATTATATCCACTGAGAATTTATTTCCTACGTTGGCAAAATTTGCTATCCTGACTCTTTAGATGTATTAAATTTTGGTTTTTATTCGGTGTGTCAGCTCAGTTGTATTTTTGAAGGTATGATATACTTGGGAAGTTTAGCTGAGCATTGTTGAGGTACCAGAAGGGAAGGCATAGTGTGTTCTGAGTATGTGTTTGTTTTCCTGCCTGGTTTTTCACTCTCCTGTGTTCAGGTTTGAGAAAAAAAAAATTGAGCTGCAAGACCCAGTGGGCTGAATAATAAGACAAGATTGCATGCGTGTGCATGTGCATGTGTGTGTGCGTGTGTGTGTGTGTGCGCGTGTGTGTTTGGCTGTCAGTGAGGGCTATTTTTCTATTTTTGTCAGACTAATGCATTACTCAGAGAAACATACAGTTTATCATTTTGCATTCAACACAGCCATAATTCATTCAAAACAAAGTTTAAAAAAAAGGAAATGCAGAGACAGCTGCCACTGAAATAATCAAAATGAAAGCACAGACTCTCCTGAATATGAATTCATCACCTAAATATCCCCGTTGTGTCTTTCATTGATTTGTTCAGTGTAGTGATGCTGTCCAATGGATGACTGAATTGTGCTGAAGTGGCGTTTCTGCGAGAACTGCCATTACGCCGATATTTTGACACGGAGAAGCAGAGGATCTTGGATCATTACCCGTCTTAAACAGAAACGGCAATAAACAAGTCCTGAACGTGGCTTGGATGAGTAATTCACATCTGCAGCCTCATCAGACTTGAATCCTTAACACTCACTGGCATATCCACAGAAGATAAACAATTCATCAGCCAATTGACTAGGCAATTTTCAACAACCATGACAAAAGTTTGTCATAGTTAAAAATGGCATGAGTTGGTTACAGGCATCAACGTACACTAAGGACGTAAAAAGTTACAGTTTAATACTTTGATACCATACTCCGCTTTTCTCTGTATAAAAATGGCTGCACCTCAGCCGACATGTCTACAAAACTCCTGAAGTTTGCTGAGCTTGGTCTGATCCAGGACAGTGATGAGTCTGTGTTCAGTCAAGAGGTGGATTCACTGCCACCCAGATGCACTCCCCTCAGCTGTAAGGTCCGGGGTCAGGAAAAGGGCAGCTAACATCTCTGCAGACCCCACACATCCTGGACATAACCGTCACATGATACAAGATTACAGATATTGAAAAATTCCTAAATGTGTGAAAAATGTGACTCGTTTTTTTCACAATCTTGGCAAGTAAAGCTATTCTGAGTCTGATCTTAAAGATTTCTCTCATACCTTTCCAATGGTCTAAAGTTCTTTCAACAAAATACCAAAGAACGTGCCAGAGAGGCTTGAGGGCTCTTAAGCTGAATGCTACATGGAGTAATGTTGCTCCAAACTCGGTGAGAAATCTTCATTGAAGTGCAGACTCATCAAAAAGTGCTTTAACTTCACACCAATAGGAAGCTCTGACACAGATACAAAGGTAGCCTGTTGCAGCATTCTGTTGGTGCAAATCAGGGGTATTTGTTGTTTTCTTTTTTCACCCCAAATGGTTCCTGAATAATTGAAAAGCATCAACAAATCTTAAAAGTCCCAAAAATAGACACAGGCTCGGGAAAATAACTTCCACCTAATTCAACAGATGAAGACATTCTGGAAGTAACTGGCTGTTCTTCACAAGTCATTTTTCACTTTAGGAAAAAAAAAATAGTGGTGTTTTAGTATTACGGGATGTCTTGCTGTGAAATCTTGTTACATCCCTATTATAAATGTACCTCAGCTTACTCGGTCTGTCAGCTCACCTTGACTTCTTCTTTTTCTCTCCACTTTAAACAGAAACCTGAGTAACAACAAGATCTCGCTGCTGAGAAACGGCTCCTTCTATGGCTTGGCCGCCCTGGAAAAGCTGTAAGTACTTAAATCAAGCACTCTTAACTGCTTTGTCCTCCCCAGAGTCCTAGTAGCTGTCATCACGACAGCAGTATTGTGCTTTTAAGCGGTAAAAAGGCAAACAGGGAACATGGTGGGAATTAGGAGATCTTTGTCAGTTTCTACCCTGCAGGAGGCTCTCCTGTGTTTTGTTTTTTTAACTCCTTTCCCTTGTGTTCGACTTGCACTGCGGCAGTAAAAAGTCTTAAAAGGGGATAAAATGGAGCATTATATGAAAGATCAGTGAGGTTTGACTGCCGACTGACGAGCCATGGCCATGTCGATGAGTCTTGTACCGCATGCAGAGTCCCAGAGGGTTGCATTCATGAAGCCTGATTATAAGCTCCGTGTCGGCTGCCCCAGCTTTGCCCCCTGAAGTCATCTATTGATTGCTTTCACCTCTGTCCAGCGCAGTGATCGCTGATTTTCCACCTGATGGTGACACTGACATTGGCTACTGATTAGGAAATCAGAAGAGAGGCCAACACCACACAGAGCAGACAGCTTGATACCGCACTCCCCTTCAGTCAGTCATCCACATGGAAGCACACACTAACACACACACAGAGGCTACAACGGTGACTGGTGTGAAAATTATGATAGTCAGTTTGGTCCCCGTCTCCCTGACTAGTTGACAGCTCAATCCACACTGGGATACTGTCAGTGGAATGATTGTGTCCACTTTCTTCTCCTCTTTGTGACGTTGGTGGACCTTTTGGATGATGTCACCCGTCTCTCTGGGTCTTATTAGTCGCATTGAAAATATCTACTTTCATCCGTCCGTCTCCACTGCAGTAATGAATGGCTGGCTTTTAAAGGCGCTCGGCCAAATGCTTGCTGTGGCCGCCCTTTCAGAGCTGCGCTTTGTGTGGCCTACGCCTCCCCTTGGCCCGCTCCGTGGCCGTGTTCTGTTCGTCCACCTTTCCCTCATGCAGCCTTTGGCAGTAAGGCGTCTGTCGCCAGCAGCCGATGCAAAGCCAGGTAGCCACAGTGGGTTGAAAGTGGCAGCCAGATGTTCCTTCGTCTGCCCCAGCTGACCAACTTTCTGCTTGGACGGTTGGCTAGGTGACTGGACAGGATGGTTGAGCTGAATTGGCAGCTGATTGACAAGTCTAATAGGGCGTGTGTGTGCACCAGCACTGCTGCAGCTAGCCCCACTACAGCTAAACAAACACACCTTTTAAAGCAGCTGTGGAAATTTAGCTTTTCTACATCTTTTGTATTCACCACTTGCATTACTCAGACCATTTTCTTATTTATGTTTTCATAAGTCCTTCATTATGAGGAATTATTTTCCTATCCAAACCTAATAGATGACTGTTGCAGATCAGTCAACAGAGATTTTTAACCAACTGTTACAGCCCTTGTTTGCTTTTTATTGGGGTGTGCCAGTCAAAATTGCAATTGGTGAGTGAGCATGTAGCATATGGTAATATACAGTCCTGAGCAAATGTCTCAGGTCATCCCTATTCAGATGTGTCCAGTAAGTGAAATTTTCTTTGTCAAATGTGGAAAAGTCATTTAAAGCAGATTCTGAAAGTTTTCTCATCTGGAAACTGGAAGCAGACTTCTTATCGATCTGTCCGTCTGTCCCAGTTTCAGTGCACACATGAAATAAAACACCTTAGAACATTTTTTATTTTTAATATTCTTATTTCTGTGGTCTTTTTTTAATTTGTGCGCCCATTTCAGGTGCTCATGATGAAGGATTGCGTTTTAACAGGGGTCTGAACAATTTTCAAAGCAAATGACAATAAAGAAAAGTTTTATGTCCACAGAAATCTCTGACAGACTTTCTGCATGTTTACTGATCAGGAAAATCACTTTTGTACATTCGTGTCACCAACATCAAGTTTAATAGTAACATTTATCTGTTAGGTTGACATTAGCTACTCAACATGCTACACCATTGTGTACCATCACACAATGGTTATCACACATTAGCTAATCTTATATGTTCACCATTTTTATAAAAACATTTTTTATCAGGACCATATTAAAAAAATAATCTGAACTCTCTCTTCCCTTTATGTTGTTTGCTGGATTTTTTTTTTGCCTTTTGGCTTTCCGAGCACAAACGTGGTAGGTTCTTATGATAATGTGTTATTATTCCTGTCATAATTCTCCTCATCACCATCTGAGGTCACCATAAAATTTGAGTTCTCTGAGGAAAAATCGCTTCCAAAGAGATTTATCTGGGTAGAGCAGATAGTGTCTTCTTAAATGCAGGGCCCCTGTCTGTTGGATGATGGCCTGTATCCCCCCATATGGACACCGGCCCATTACTGTCAGCCAAAATGAGTCCCACAGGGGCGAAGCCAAAACAAAGCCCAACACTGTTCTCTGTTCAGTACACAGAGTCTCGCTTTATCAAAGGTTCCCACCGCAGAAGGCCTCACTGTTAAGGGCCTGTGTGACATCGATGAGACTGGCATAGTTTTCAGTACTCATGCTAATTCTGTAGCATTTTGAAGCTTCTAAAAGACTTTTTTTTTTTTAAATAGCAAATTTGGATTGAAAACACTTTTAAAAATAACTGACTTAAGCTGGTCAGATTGTTGAAACAATGTCAAATATCCCATTAGCAGAAAACAAGATGTTTATTTTTGCATCTTAAGGCCCTGAACCTTTGCAAAACTTGCACAGATTCATTGCTTCACATGACATTAATTCATTCTTAGCTGAAAGGAAATACCGTTTTTTTCCCCTGTCCGCCTGACCAAACATTATTTATCTAGCCAGAGGTATTTGAAGTCCAGCTGAATGGACAGAAGTTGCTTCAACTCGGGGCAAAAACAATATCAGAATTCTAGGTGGCATCTGCAATAGATCATTCAGAGAAGTGGATATCAGATGTGCAAGGAGGCATCTTTCCAAAGTTTTGCAACTCTCATTTTTACAAACAAAGTGACGTTTACTCAGTCTTCCTCATGAATGAGTGCCTGGGCGGTGATTGATGGAGGAGTGGTACATCGCTGAAGGATGCATCCTTCCACTGGTGTTGCAGGAAAATGTATGTACAAATGCAAGACTACATGTCGAATATTTGGGAAAGTAATTATTAATTTTGCAACTATAAGTCAAAGTGAATGTTTTTTAGAAAGTGACAGGTCAGAGGTTAATGGATGAAGTTCTTTTGTTTAGTCAAGCATATCTAATTTGCCTTTATGTAGTAATTTACTATCAATAAGAATTGTAAAAAGTAGAAAAAAAAAATTAAAATAAATATTTTTGACAGGAAGCGAGCTGGTATCAGATTATGATAGTCTTATGTAAAATTACCAATGCATTATGCTGGTTAAGTAATTAATGTTATATCCTTGGGTACAAAGTGACAATTGGTGACAAACTGAGTTGGTTAAATCATGAAGTTGGACATTTTCCTTGAAAAAAATATTCTTTAGGAAGTCCTTGATCATTTTTTTATTTAAGACTCTTAACATAAGGTTAATATTTTGCTACTTAAAGTTAGATTTGCATACAATACCGTCTCTAAAAATCTTTTTTTTTCTCAATTGATGGAATGTTTCTTTCCCCCTTTGTTTAACAAAAGACAAATATGATAACGCCTTACATAAACCAAAGTTCTGTTTGGAAATATAAATCATTTTATTGTTGTATCTAAATCTCTGACCAAGTTTGGAGAAACATTCAGGCATTTGGTGTTTCTCTCTTCTCTCCTGCTGCTGGATGTCGTTGATCACAGATTTTTGGCTGCTATTGAAAGCAGTAGCAGATGAAGCCGGTAAACCTCAGTCATAATTTCTCTCCATCTTGTCCTTTGTTTCTTTTATCCTTTTTCTGTTCAAACAAAAAAAGCAAAAGAAGCAGAATGGATTTAATCAAAGTCAAATAATTGTTTTTATTCTCCTTGACATCTTGGTTAGTTTTGGTACAATATCTCATAAATAGGACAGTGAAGCTGCTGCTACAGAGAAATCTTCCTCATGATTTCAGACATTTACTGAGCTTTTCTTTTCACCATATCCTCTAATATTGACTCAGACGGTGTCATGTGACTGTTTTTAAATGTTTTGACTGTGCGCTTAAATGAGAGTGACTGCTTATTTCTCCCACTATTTTTGGAGCAATTGAAATGAAGAAAATCAGAGCAAATATTTTAATGGGCGACGCTCATCGGGAGGAATAAGCTGCACTCCAGCAGCGTTTGAAAAGTGTTTACTCGTTGCTGAGAAATGGATTCAGACTGCAGAGATCTTTAACAACAGAAACGCCTTTGAGATCATTCCTTTCACTGACAGCCTGAGTAAACTCCAGAAATACGCTCGTATATTATAGAAGATTTTTATTTGATTAGTATGCATAACTTAAAGTGTCAAGTCACTTTGTGCTTTGTCTTTTGCCGTGTAGGTTAAAAAAATAATTAGCACTGGAGTCATGTCGTCTTTCTTCATGTAGTGTGTATAATAGGAAAACAAACATGGGAGGCTCCGTTGCCATTTGATGGTCTGGCTGTGCTAGTTACAAAGCTGTCACAGTGCACACACATTCACTCACTTTAATTGGACTGACCTGTCTGGCTGTTTGCCTTCCTTCTCTTCTCGTTGAGCTTTTAGCACATATTTACAATTCATTATATAGTTATCCATCTCCGTTAGGGTTTAGGTGGATGGAAATAAGGGATAGGCCTTCATCTGCAAATTGACCCATGAATGTCCAACATTATTGCATGGATTTAGATTAACTTATGTTGTGTGGGTTCACCTCTGCCTTCAGTGTGTTTGACGTCTTTTTTTTGCCTGCCAAAGCTTTGCAGTTATTGTACATATTATATCATGATCATTAGGATATGGGTCATGTCATTAAAATCTTTTTAATTAGCAAAACACATGCCACTAAGTGAAATAAAAACCTCATTGGTAGATGTTTTTTTCACTTTAATTAAAGGAAAATAAAGTTTTTTAAATTGCAGTTTAAAAATATATATATTTAAATGCACCACTGGTTGTCATTAATATTTTATATGGCTTACTGCCCAGAGTGGTGTCCCAACAAAGGGGCGGCATGATAAAAATAATTAGACTGACTTTTCTGCAGAAAGAGTTAAGTGTTTTCCCTCTTTTGTTTTGCACAGTAAAAACTGGCCGGTCATACGACTGTGCTTTTTCTGTCTACTGGTGCTCAAGCTACTGTTTCATTAAAACATCCATATTTAAAGTTTAAGGTCTATAAGGACTCTGGACATTGTGTTGAATCTTCTCTGGTTAAAACCTTAAAATATTTAGACAGGTCAAACCTGAGCTAATCATTAAAACACAGAGGAGGACAGATGGGACCCACTTATTCTACCTGAACTGCAGATTCTCTAAAATACAGTTTGTGATTTGTGAAAGTTGTACTTTATTTGTGAAAACCATACGTGTTGTCCTTTGATTACATTAAAAGGCTTTTGTCACTTTTGCAAACCTGACATGTTTAAAAGTTTCCAGGAGGTAAGTTTTAAAAACATAAAGTCTGATTATTTAACATTTTCCTGCCTAAAGGTTTGCAGATATTTTTACTGCTATGTTGTACAAAGTTAAACGTTTAGACTTCAGCTAAATTATAAATTTTATTTGTTCATTTTAAATGAAAAACATCTACATATTGCAATGAGCCTTTGTTTGATATTTTAGTTAAATAACTTAGCTCTAACTTTTTGATTGGAGTTGTATTCTTTTTCTTCTAAGACTTAAGTTTTAATTTTCCCCCAGTGTACAACTGGGAGGTTTGACATAAGACACATTCGTGGATATATGTTGTTGTCTCATTTCGCTGAGTGGACATTTAAATTTAGTACACAACGCAGCATCACTTTCCATTTGGACGAGTGCCCAAGTAAGAGCACCAAGCTGCTCTTTTATTTATGCATGTGTTTCACATTGACCCCAAGTGCATCTGATGGTATTTAAAAAATTATATCAGTGCTGAGAATTAATGGCTAATATTAAAAATAAAGTTTACTGAGCACATCCTGCTGCTTTTCGTGCGAGTCTTGTGAATGAGTCTGTTTGCTTTAAGTGAGCCTTTAAGTGATGTTCTAATTATTTGGAATAAATATTCCAAATAATTCACTTCAAACTATAATTTGGCTACCTTAAATTAAAGTTGCAGTAGGTAACTTAAATAAAAATGTTTTTTGCGTATTTGTTAAAACGATCTCTATGTTCTGACAGTATAATATGAGATAATAAGAAAAAAAGAGCTTCCTACTGCCAATTGCAGAAATACACAGATCCCAGTCAAAAACACCAATGAGAGCCAGTAGGACGTTTGTAGCATTGTCAATCAAGCCTGTGTATGTGCTGCAGTGGAAATTGTCTTAGCTTTTCCACAGAAGCTAACAGCTAACATCTTCTTTATCGCCAATCTTGGTGGGTACAGCCAATCGGCACCAGGGAAAAGCAATGATACTCCTGGACTGGCTGCTTTACAGACAGCAATCAGAGGCAAGTCAAAGTGCTGCAGTTAGGTCTTTCAGCTTATTTCAGCTCAGTTACGTTCCACAGAAATATTTCCGTGAAAACTTAAAACTCACAAGACGAGACAGGACAAGATTTTATTTCAAGAAAATGTCAAAGATCACATTTATGCTCCTAAATGGTCTTTATTTTTGCTTTTTTTAAATTCTTTTTATTTTTTTATTTTTTTACAAGAAAATCAACACACTGATGTCCTTCTTTTGACAGAAAGCCCAACATTTACCAGGCTTTTTGAGCTACAGTGCTACAGTGATGTAGCTCACCGTACCCATAGACATCCAGGAAGCTGGTTGTTATGGCAATGATTTTTGTCCCTGCAAATAGGCGGGGGTCCACTGTAATCAGATCCACTTTAAGCATTTGGCAGTGGCAGCATTGGGTGGAGAGGAATTCTTCATCAGCGCAGATAGAGCATCTAGATGAGGTTAAGTAACGTCACTATTGAGTCATTGCTCTGAACCTTGAGTGACATTTAATTTCCACAGCAGTGATGCATATGCAGCCAATGATCAAATATTTTCAGATGCTGGATTTTTGTTCACTTCCGCTCGTGTATCTCATGTATCTGTGTTGTTCATCTCTGAGGCGGAAGGAAAATGCACAACAGTCTGACAGCGGTATTATGAAGTCTAAACAGAGTGCTTACTAAGAGCTTTGGCTTAATTCTTACATTCATTGTCGGACAATCAGAGAAGGAGAATCATGCTTGTCTTCTCAGATGCACTGGTGATGAGACACAAGTGGGCAGATATGAGTGAACGAGTTCAGTTACACCCCAAAGGGAAAAGACGTTGGAAAAGAGAAGGAGGAAAAAATGAAGATAAAACCTCAAAAACATGGGATAAAGACATCTAAACACCATATAAGCCTCTAATATTATTAAAACAGTTCAACCATAACATATTAAATATACTTAAGCTCTCCAAGCTTAAATAATTTTTTTATAACTAGTGCAATATTTCCTTTCCAGCCTTTAGATAAAACTGCAAACCTCACATCTAAATTTTGCCCTTTCAGTGACAGATAATGAATATGCTGCTGTCCTCAGAGTCACTTTGCTCAGAAAACTTTGTGCAGGCTTAGATATACGGCGCAGTTTAACAGAACTGGGAAGCACTTCAGTAGCTTTTTAAACATTAAGCACAAATTGTGCAGTTTATACAGTGAGCCGCTACCGCTCCTCACACAAGCGCCGCATGGGAGTCGAAAATGGTCATTGTTTAAACATTCATCTCATTTGAGCGACTCCAGCTGTTTCTACAGATATGAAGGTCTGGCCTCCACGCTGTGGTTATATTCTGTTTATACGTGTGAAGGAGTGTTATAAATACTCAAATACTCACCACGTTTTTGTTTACTTCAGCTTAAAAAGAAAAATAGTGTTTTATAATACATTTCCGTAGTTGCGTCTTTCAAAGATTTAATCCTGCTGTTGTCAGCTGGTACATAATAGTATATGTTTTTTTTTTAATTTTTATCATAAAAACTTTATTAATATTTTTATTTTTGCTGCAAAATTGAGAATTATTCATTTTAGCTTTGGTTTAATTGCTGAGCTTAATCTCAGAGTTTGTGCTTTTGAGTGCATCTGCTTAATGTGTCATCATTTGCTTTTGTGCCATCCTGCTAACAGCTGTTCTCTGTTTTGTGTGTTGATGTTAATTAGTTTTCTGCCTGCTGGGTTAGACCTTAGAGATGGATACTTTGCTCCGCTGGGATTTCAGCATGGACGTGTTTCTAGCAGATGGATCCACTTAGAGTTGTGAACTCATTATTATTGCAGTATCATCCTCTTGCCTTTTAAAAATGAGGAAAAAATTAAACCTTTTAATGTGATATTTATTTAGTGGGAAAAAAACTTCCATCAGTTAATTATCAGAAGCAACGTTTCTGATATTGCTGAAGTTAGCGGTTTGTACAGCCCTCTTCTGCCATTAGGACATCACTTCTCCTGAAACATTTCATAAGGTTGGAACTATAGCTGCAAAATNTTATTATTCCTGTCATAATTCTCCTCATCACCATCTGAGGTCACCATAAAATTTGAGTTCTCTGAGGAAAAATCGCTTCCAAAGAGATTTATCTGGGTAGAGCAGATAGTGTCTTCTTAAATGCAGGGCCCCTGTCTGTTGGATGATGGCCTGTATCCCCCCATATGGACACCGGCCCATTACTGTCAGCCAAAATGAGTCCCACAGGGGCGAAGCCAAAACAAAGCCCAACACTGTTCTCTGTTCAGTACACAGAGTCTCGCTTTATCAAAGGTTCCCACCGCAGAATGCCTCACTGTTAAGGGCCTGTGTGACATCGATGAGACTGGCATAGTTTTCAGTTCTCATGCTAATTCTGTAGCATTTTGAAGCTTCTAAAAGACTTTTTTTTTTTTAAATAGCAAATTTGGATTGAAAACACTTTTAAAAATAACTGACTTAAGCTGGTCAGATTGTTGAAACAATGTCAAATATCCCATTAGCAGAAAACAAGATGTTTATTTTTGCATCTTAAGGCCCTGAACCTTTGCAAAACTTGCACAGATTCATTGCTTCACATGACATTAATTCATTCTTAGCTGAAAGGAAATACCGTTTTTTTCCCCTGTCCGCCTGACCAAACATTATTTATCTAGCCAGAGGTATTTGAAGTCCAGCTGAATGGACAGAAGTTGCTTCAACTCGGGGCAAAAACAATATCAGAATTCTAGGTGGCATCTGCAATAGATCATTCAGAGAAGTGGATATCAGATGTGCAAGGAGGCATCTTTCCAAAGTTTTGCAACTCTCATTTTTACAAACAAAGTGACGTTTACTCAGTCTTCCTCATGAATGAGTGCCTGGGCAGTGATTGATGGAGTGGTACATCGCTGAAGGATGCATCCTTCCACTGGTGTTGCAGAAAAATGTATGTACAAATGCAAGACTACATGTCGAATATTTGGGAAAGTAATTATTAATTTTGCAACTATAAGTCAAAGTGAATGTTTTTTAGAAAGTGACAGGTCAGAGGTTAATGGATGAAGTTCTTTTGTTTAGTCAAGCATATCTAATTTGCCTTTATGTAGTAATTTACTATCAATAAGAATTGTAAAAAGTAGAAAAAAAAAATTAAAATAAATATTTTTGACAGGAAGCGAGCTGGTATCAGATTATGATAGTCTTATGTAAAATTACCAATGCATTATGCTGGTTAAGTAATTAATGTTATATCCTTGGGTACAAAGTGACAATTGGTGACAAACTGAGTTGGTTAAATCATGAAGTTGGACATTTTCCTTGAAAAAAATATTCTTTAGGAAGTCCTTGATCATTTTTTTATTTAAGACTCTTAACATAAGGTTAATATTTTGCTACTTAAAGTTAGATTTGCATACAATACCGTCTCTAAAAATCTTTTTTTTTCTCAATTGATGGAATGTTTCTTTCCCCCTTTGTTTAACAAAAGACAAATATGATAACGCCTTACATAAACCAAAGTTCTGTTTGGAAATATAAATCATTTTATTGTTGTATCTAAATCTCTGACCAAGTTTGGAGAAACATTCAGGCATTTGGTGTTTCTCTCTTCTCTCCTGCTGCTGGATGTCGTTGATCACAGATTTTTGGCTGCTATTGAAAGCAGTAGCAGATGAAGCCGGTAAACCTCAGTCATAATTTCTCTCCATCTTGTCCTTTGTTTCTTTTATCCTTTTTCTGTTCAAACAAAAAAAGCAAAAGAAGTAGGATGGATTTAATCAAAGTCAAATAATTGTTTTTATTCTCCTTGACATCTTGGTTAGTTTTGGTACAATATCTCATAAATAGGACAGTGAAGCTGCTGCTACAGAGAAATCTTCCTCATGATTTCAGACATTTACTGAGCTTTTCTTTTCACCATACCCTCTAAAATTGACTCAGACGGTGTCATGTGACTGTTTTTAAATGTTTTGACTGTGCGCTTAAATGAGAGTGACTGCTTATTTCTCCCACTATTTTTGGAGCAATTGAAATGAAGAAAATCAGAGCAAATATTTTAATGGGCGACGCTCATCGGGAGGAATAAGCTGCACTCCAGCAGCGTTTGAAAAGTGTTTACTCGTTGCTGAGAAATGGATTCAGACTGCAGAGATCTTTAACAACAGAAACGCCTTTGAGATCATTCCTTTCACTGACAGCCTGAGTAAACTCCAGAAATACGCTCGTATATTATAGAAGATTTTTATTTGATTAGTATGCATAACTTAAAGTGTCAAGTCACTTTGTGCTTTGTCTTTTGCCGTGTAGGTTAAAAAAATAATTAGCACTGGAGTCATGTCGTCTTTCTTCATGTAGTGTGTATAATAGGAAAACAAACATGGGAGGCTCCGTTGCCATTTGATGGTCTGGCTGTGCTAGTTACAAAGCTGTCACAGTGCACACACATTCACTCACTTTAATTGGACTGACCTGTCTGGCTGTTTGCCTTCCTTCTCTTCTCGTTGAGCTTTTAGCACATATTTACAATTCATTATATAGTTATCCATCTCCGTTAGGGTTTAGGTGGATGGAAATAAGGGATAGGCCTTCATCTGCAAATTGACCCATGAATGTCCAACATTATTGCATGGATTTAGATTAACTTATGTTGTGTGGGTTCACCTCTGCCTTCAGTGTGTTTGACGTCTTTTTTTTGCCTGCCAAAGCTTTGCAGTTATTGTACATATTATATCATGATCATTAGGATATGGGTCATGTCATTAAAATCTTTTTAATTAGCAAAACACATGCCACTAAGTGAAATAAAAACCTCATTGGTAGATGTTTTTTTCACTTTAATTAAAGGAAAATAAAGTTTTTTAAATTGCAGTTTAAAAATATATATATTTAAATGCACCACTGGTTGTCATTAATATTTTATATGGCTTACTGCCCAGAGTGGTGTCCCAACAAAGGGGCGGCATGATAAAAATAATTAGACTGACTTTTCTGCAGAAAGAGTTAAGTGTTTTCCCTCTTTTGTTTTGCACAGTAAAAACTGGCCGGTCATACGACTGTGCTTTTTCTGTCTACTGGTGCTCAAGCTACTGTTTCATTAAAACATCCATATTTAAAGTTTAAGGTCTATAAGGACTCTGGACATTGTGTTGAATCTTCTCTGGTTAAAACCTTAAAATATTTAGACAGGTCAAACCTGAGCTAATCATTAAAACACAGAGGAGGACAGATGGGACCCACTTATTCTACCTGAACTGCAGATTCTCTAAAATACAGTTTGTGATTTGTGAAAGTTGTACTTTATTTGTGAAAACCATACGTGTTGTCCTTTGATTACATTAAAAGGCTTTTGTCACTTTTGCAAACCTGACATGTTTAAAAGTTTCCAGGAGGTAAGTTTTAAAAACATAAAGTCTGATTATTTAACATTTTCCTGCCTAAAGGTTTGCAGATATTTTTACTGCTATGTTGTACAAAGTTAAACGTTTAGACTTCAGCTAAATTATAAATTTTATTTGTTCATTTTAAATGAAAAACATCTACATATTGCAATGAGCCTTTGTTTGATATTTTAGTTAAATAACTTAGCTCTAACTTTTTGATTGGAGTTGTATTCTTTTTCTTCTAAGACTTAAGTTTTAATTTTCCCCCAGTGTACAACTGGGAGGTTTGACATAAGACACATTCGTGGATATATGTTGTTGTCTCATTTCGCTGAGTGGACATTTAAATTTAGTACACAACGCAGCATCACTTTCCATTTGGACGAGTGCCCAAGTAAGAGCACCAAGCTGCTCTTTTATTTATGCATGTGTTTCACATTGACCCCAAGTGCATCTGATGGTATTTAAAAAATTATATCAGTGCTGAGAATTAATGGCTAATATTAAAAATAAAGTTTACTGAGCACATCCTGCTGCTTTTCGTGCGAGTCTTGTGAATGAGTCTGTTTGCTTTAAGTGAGCCTTTAAGTGATGTTCTAATTATTTGGAATAAATATTCCAAATAATTCACTTCAAACTATAATTTGGCTACCTTAAATTAAAGTTGCAGTAGGTAACTTAAATAAAAATGTTTTTTGCGTATTTGTTAAAACGATCTCTATGTTCTGACAGTATAATATGAGATAATAAGAAAAAAAGAGCTTCCTACTGCCAATTGCAGAAATACACAGATCCCAGTCAAAAACACCAATGAGAGCCAGTAGGACGTTTGTAGCATTGTCAATCAAGCCTGTGTATGTGCTGCAGTGGAAATTGTCTTAGCTTTTCCACAGAAGCTAACAGCTAACATCTTCTTTATCGCCAATCTTGGTGGGTACAGCCAATCGGCACCAGGGAAAAGCAATGATACTCCTGGACTGGCTGCTTTACAGACAGCAATCAGAGGCAAGTCAAAGTGCTGCAGTTAGGTCTTTCAGCTTATTTCAGCTCAGTTACGTTCCACAGAAATATTTCCGTGAAAACTTAAAACTCACAAGACGAGACAGGACAAGATTTTATTTCAAGAAAATGTCAAAGATCACATTTATGCTCCTAAATGGTCTTTATTTTTGCTTTTTTTAAATTCTTTTTATTTTTTTATTTTTTTACAAGAAAATCAACACACTGATGTCCTTCTTTTGACAGAAAGCCCAACATTTACCAGGCTTTTTGAGCTACAGTGCTACAGTGATGTAGCTCACCGTACCCATAGACATCCAGGAAGCTGGTTGTTATGGCAATGATTTTTGTCCCTGCAAATAGGCGGGGGTCCACTGTAATCAGATCCACTTTAAGCATTTGGCAGTGGCAGCATTGGGTGGAGAGGAATTCTTCATCAGCGCAGATAGAGCATCTAGATGAGGTTAAGTAACGTCACTATTGAGTCATTGCTCTGAACCTTGAGTGACATTTAATTTCCACAGCAGTGATGCATATGCAGCCAATGATCAAATATTTTCAGATGCTGGATTTTTGTTCACTTCCGCTCGTGTATCTCATGTATCTGTGTTGTTCATCTCTGAGGCGGAAGGAAAATGCACAACAGTCTGACAGCGGTATTATGAAGTCTAAACAGAGTGCTTACTAAGAGCTTTAGCTTAATTCTTACATTCATTGTCGGACAATCAGAGAAGGAGAATCATGCTTGTCTTCTCAGATGCACTGGTGATGAGACACAAGTGGGCAGATATGAGTGAACGAGTTCAGTTACACCCCAAAGGGAAAAGACGTTGGAAAAGAGAAGGAGGAAAAAATTAAGATAAAACCTCAAAAACATGGGATAAAGACATCTAAACACCATATAAGCCTCTAATATTATTAAAACAGTTCAACCATAACATATTAAATATACTTAAGCTCTCCAAGCTTAAATAATTTTTTTATAACTAGTGCAATATTTCCTTTCCAGCCTTTAGATAAAACTGCAAACCTCACATCTAAATTTTGCCCTTTCAGTGACAGATAATGAATATGCTGCTGTCCTCAGAGTCACTTTGCTCAGAAAACTTTGTGCAGGCTTAGATATATGGCGCAGTTTAACAGAACTGGGAAGCACTTCAGTAGCTTTTTAAACATTAAGTACAAATTGTGCAGTTTATACAGTGAGCCGCTACCGCTCCTCACACAAGCGCCGCATGGGAGTCGAAAATGGTCATTGTTTAAACATTCATCTCATTTGAGCGACTCCAGCTGTTTCTACAGATATGAAGGTCTGGCCTCCACGCTGTGGTTATATTCTGTTTATACGTGTGAAGGAGTGTTATAAATACTCAAATACTCACCACGTTTTTGTTTACTTCAGCTTAAAAAGAAAAATAGTGTTTTATAATACATTTCCGTAGTTGCGTCTTTCAAAGATTTAATCCTGCTGTTGTCAGCTGGTACATAATAGTATATGTTTTTTTTTTAATTTTTATCATAAAAACTTTATTAATATTTTTATTTTTGCTGCAAAATTGAGAATTATTCATTTTAGCTTTGGTTTAATTGCTGAGCTTAATCTCAGAGTTTGTGCTTTTGAGTGCATCTGCTTAATGTGTCATCATTTGCTTTTGTGCCACCCTGCTAACAGCTGTTCTCTGTTTTGTGTGTTGATGTTAATTAGTTTTCTGCCTGCTGGGTTAGACCTTAGAGATGGATACTTTGCTCCGCTGGGATTTCAGCATGGACGTGTTTCTAGCAGATGGATCCACTTAGAGTTGTGAACTCATTATTATTGCAGTATCATCCTCTTGCCTTTTAAAAATGAGGAAAAAATTAAACCTTTTAATGTGATATTTATTTAGTGGGAAAAAAACTTCCATCAGTTAATTATCAGAAGCAACGTTTCTGATATTACTGAAGTTAGCGTTTGTACAGCCCTCTTCTGCCATTAGGACATCACTTCTCCTGAAACATTTCATAAGGTTGGAACTATAGCTGCAAAATATACTGCAAATGTCTTGTTTTTTTTTTTTGTTTTTTTTTTCAAAATCTTACAGTATGCAATGTAAATGTATGTTTCACTAAGAAGCGCTTGAAATGCAATTATCAGCTATATCAGCACCTTGCATTTATTCTCCATATGCCAGCAATATGTGGTGATCCTTTCTTAATCCAACAGAAAATGTTTCAGGAGGACTTTAAGTTGTTCTGGTAAAGTTAACTAAACTGCAGCTAATTTGTTTCCTTGCTTAAAAAAAAGAAAGAAAAAAAGAGCAGATGTTGGTGGATGCAACTTTTTGAATAAAAAAATATGTTGAGATGGAAAAAGTGATTTTTTTTTTCCACTGGAAAGACAACATACTATCAAATTTCATTGTCACAAGATGTATCACCAAAAACATTCCCTGTTGCATATTGCACATAATATAGTGGGTCTTAGTAAGCTGTAGTCATAACATGCAGAGAAAGGGAAGTTTGATCACTCCTCTTTGCACAGTCCGCCTGGTTATCCAGAGTCCTGAGCCATCACTCGTACTTTCTTCTCTTCTGGTCACCATGTGTAAATGAAACCGCAGAGCACTGGGAATGATGTAGTGTGCATGCCAGTCCTGTAGGGGGCAGTGAAGCTTTAACGTTGTGATCCAGAGGCATTTTCACAATTCTTTGCTTGTATAGAGATGAACATATGATCTGGTGCATGTAATCTTCGCATCTTTGCGAAGAAGATGTGCAGCAGCAGCACAGACGGAAACACAGAGGGCCGCCATTGTTGCTGGGTAAAAACCGGGCCCACCTGTGTGACTGTAAGACCATGTGACGCCATCGGTTCCTAATGTTTTTAGTTTACATTTACTTGAACATGGTCAAATCTTTGTGTCTTTGTCCGGCAAAATGTTTGTTACCATGGAAGCGTGGGGCCAAGACCCAACTCTCCGGTAAATAGTTAGTAAATGGGGTCGAAAGCACAAACTTCTAGTTCTTACCAGTTGGTGACGGTGAAGTACAATTAGAAAGCTGTGGGTTTGATTCCACATCCCTAACACCACATATTGATGTGTTTCTGGGCAAAATATATCCTCACACCTTTGCTGGAATATTTGGTATATACAGCATAATTCAGGGGTACTAAACACACACCACAGGTTCCACCATTCCAGTTTCTGTTTAACAGACGCACAACTCATGCCAAAGCTTTGAATGCAAAGATTTTCACGTTGGTTTTATGCTGACTGAAACCTAAACGTAGGGTCAAGTCTCGGCATATTCAAAATGCTTTAACTTGAACAAAATGTTGTTTTTGTTGATAGTATTTTATAAGCTGATGTAAAATAAAGAACTCATAGCAACTGTGAGTTATATTCCTGCTTTTCTTGCACATATGATAATTACATAACATTCGTCAAGTTATTGATTTTCCTCTTTATGTGCATTCTTGTCAGCTCTGGAGCTGCTAATTCTAAGATACAGGCTCTGAGAAATGGAGTTATTAAAGGTTATAAACATTTCTAAATGCATAGGTAGTTTTTCACTGCTGCCATTTCCTCTGCAGCTTTTTCTGAAACATTTGAAAAATGGTGCTTTAACATAATTGCTTTGTTGAATTGTAATTCAACAAGCCTTTAATTTTGGTGTTGAAGTTAAAACATCAGTCAGTGTGTACATACAGCCATGATTTAGATCTATACATGTTGTTTAGTTTTAGATAATGCAACACTGTCTGGTGTAAAAATGAGTGTAGCAAATGATGCAAAAACACCAAATGCCAGAAAATGAAAATAGTGTTGGCTGCCTTATTGGTGTTTTTCAGTTGTGAAATTGATGCAATAAAATCAATATCAAGGAAACTACTTTTGATCTTCATGTGAGAGCTGAAACCTGAGAAAACAGTGATTAATATGAATTATTTGCATATTGCTACTGAGCTTGCAGACGGAAACACTTTTAACCTGATGTGTAGTTTGGCATTTGAGCTGCACAGACTGTAACTTCACTGTTTTCCCTATGTCTCCAGAGATGAAGTACGGTTTGCTGTGATAAAAGTAAAATGTCAGTTGTCCAGGATGAATTATAATTTTCAACCACAAATAAACATTCTTAAGCAGCAGTAGCACTTTTGAGCTTCTTTCATAACGGAGAGAAGACGTTCTGCTGACAGCATGCTTCCGAGGAATCTGAGGGACAGAGTTTGAGTTGGATTTGTAGAATATTGGATGTCTGGGAAATGTTGAAAAACAATTCACTATAAGAGTTGGTTTTTATTCTAAAAACCTGCCTTTTTAATCTAGAACACATTGAAACTTTTAGACATTACTTAGATATATTTCTTCAACCAATAATGATCACTGGCTTCCTGTCACAAACAGGAAAAAAATATTTATATGCAGCAACTTTTTGATGCTGACTGATCAAACTTACACAGTTCTGTTTTGTTTTATCATTATTATTTGTGCTTTTTAAGAGCTACAAATCAATATTCTATTTTGGAAACTAGAAGGACCATTAACCATTTGAGTCAACTTTACTTTTTGTACCTGAACAATTGAAAGAAATGTAACACCAAACTATAAGTAACCCTGAAAACGGTAAAAAAAAAAAAAAGAAGCAACTTTCTGTTACCTGGAAACTTTCCCAGATGCTGCAGCTCTTTGTTGCACCTTTGAAAATCCTGGACTGTGACTCCACAGACTTTTCTCTTCGGTTATAGTTACTCTAACAATTCAACACAACTTCCACCACTCTAAATGCTTTTCACAAAATAAGCAGAACTGTTGTGTTTTCTTTCTCTCAACACTAAAATAGCTGAGAAGAACCAAAGTATGACTTTTGTCAACACTGTACCAGAGGACCAGCCTGATGTCTAATGCAAGAATGGTGTCTGGGTTGAGTTTGATGCATATATTTACATGAACTAATCCTTTCTCTAGTAATATATTCTATTTATTGCATAAGATATCTCTTTGCTTATGGTGCTGAGTTTCTAAAGAACAATTACTTTTCTTTATTCAGCACCAAACACTAAGGAGTTTACTGACAGAGGATGTTACGGATCATTTCTGATCATTAATCATGGAAAAGGATGTAAAATCCACTTTCAGAAAGTTTCCTCTGATTGTTCAAGCCTTTGGCTCCCAGACTGTTGTATTCTAGTGTGAACTCTACCCGTCCTGGTCCAGGTAATGACATGCACTCATAGTTCATATTTATTTGAAAAGCCTTGCTGGGACAGATCGGTCGGATGCTAACGGTGTTACCCTCGGCACCAAAGTTTATTTTATGTGGTTTCATGAAATCTTCAAAACAAAAATGGTGTCAGTTTCTCAGTGCAAATATGTTTTTTGTTCTAAAACTAAGTCAGAAAAGAGAATATGCAAGAATCTTATCTAAACACTTAAAAAACTAGTTGTTTTGTTATGATAAGGAATCCATCTTGTCTTAATAATGCTCCTACGGTAATGCATTGTCTTTGTGCAGACTCACGGAGCGGTGACCTCTGCCCCATGTTAAGGCAATAAATCGATGAGTGGCAAGAATTTTGAGTATTCAGCACATTCAGGGATGGCAGAGCGCTGAGCTGCATGATGGTTCAGAATAAAAGACGGTGCTCCGGGCCTAACCACTTGGCCCACTTGCTTTTTTTGTAGCATATTATGCACCATCAAAGAGAGAGGTAGGTGCGAACAAAGTGGGAGATAGCCGCTGACTGACCCGACCAGAACCTGGAGCTCAGTTTCTCAGGAAGACAACTTTCCTGTCCTTTCCAAAGTATGCAGTTAGAATAGGAACTCCAGGAGACTGCCTATTAAAATTCCTCGGTGATTCTGCTAAAAAGTCAATCAGCAAAAAGAACTACTCGTCTCAGCTTCAAGGTCAAACCATAAGAGAAGTTTTTTTTTTAAATGTAGAACTTTAGAAATTTGCAAAATAAATGTATGAGGTGTGTGTCATTCATGCATGTCTTCCCTCAAGATGAAGCAGTAGCTGAATGGTTATTTGGGAGTCCTAACATTTCAAGTCCAAAGTACCTTTATTCATGGAGTAGACAACAAATCACACATCATTAGCCATAAAATGAAATGTTATACTTCTAAAGGAGGCCTTTCATTTTTATTAATAGACATGCTTTACATGTTCTACACTAACATTACTTCATGGAAAGTAACAGCTTTCCAGGAACTGCAGCTAGCAGTAGACAGATGCTTATTTGCTCAACAATGCATGTATTGGTCACTGCTTTTGTTGGTCTGTTTTCTTATTGACTCATGCATCAGAGGAAGAGTTCAGTCATTCGGTTGTAGTCAGAGGTTTGTATTACACATCTGCAATGATATTTCAAAATAAGAGTTGGATAATTCCATTTCCTTTGTGTGTCTCCACCACAGGCTTTCTGTATTCATAAAAAAGTTTCTGACACAATTACTTCTGAATATTTGACAACTTTTTTAATCTGCAGCTTTTTTATAGTTCAGGTCCAAAATCTTAATGTTGGCCTGCTTCATATGTCCAAAACCAGACCTAATGTGTGTAAATCAGAATTATGCTAGAATAACCCACTGTGTGTGTTTTAACAATATATTTGATTACCTGAAAAAAAAAAAGTTTAGTATCCCATCTACTTTGTAGAGTTAATCACAGGTAAACAGGCGAAGCCCATAACATTATGCTGCAATATTCTTAAGTTTGAACCCCGAATCTTGGCTAAAAACATACTTTTTGTTATTATGTCTAAATAGTTACATTTCTGTTTTGTCTGACTTTGTTTTCTTCAGAAGTAAACCAGTTTGACAAACGCTCAGTCAAGCTTGGTGGTCAGTTTTGGACCTGGGGTTTATTTTTGTGGTCTGGACTCTCGGTCTGATTCTAAGTATGCATTAAATCTGGCCAACATGAAGTGTGTGGAAAAAAATTTATCTCATCTGTAGTACAAATGTATAGTTTAGAAACTGATTTCGTTTAACTCTTCAAATTTGGCAAAGAGTAGCTAGAGTTATCATAGAAGTCAATGGTAGATGAATGTGCATGGTTAGTTGATGTTAATATCCAACCTTTTATTTCCACATTAAGTATCTGTTACTTTGTTTGTTAGGAAAAATAACCCAGAAAAGAAAAGAAGAGTCTGAACTGTTGCTCAGATTTTGAAAGAAGCACAACCAGACTTCTGCTCCTCAACACACAGAGCATACAGGGCAAAGTTAAAGGAAACCAGGGACACAATTTCAGGAAGTTTTCCTTGGCCTCCGAATAAAAAGCAGAGAGGAGATTTTTCTGAGATCCATTTTTAGTATTGTGAGAGCTCTGGGGTAGGCGGGGTGGATGGACAAGGAGTGCTGGTCTGGAACTGCCACATGTGTGTTTTTGCCTCTGTGCTGGATGTGGTTTGGGTCTCCAGCTAGCAGGAAATGGTCTGTGTGGTCTAGCTAACAGGTGCAAGTTAAGTTACTGAAGCATGACACCAGCATTTCCAGCAAATTATGACTGTTAAAATAGCAAAATTCACTGCTTTAATTAGACTTCTTGAAAGTTTCAAAGCTCTCTTTATTCCCAAGCAAAAGCTGAACATCCTGAGTGGGCTTGACCGGCTCCATGGATGTGTCGATGGAATCATAGTTCATTGCTTGTTTGTATAGTCTGCAAACAGAAGGGCACTAGATTTGATCTGACAGCTCTTTTCTCACCTGTGATCAGATGGATGGATAAATGGGTAGTGTAGTCATGTCTGACTCTTTCTGTGTGTCTCTCTCCTCCAGGTACCTGAAGAAGAATCTGATAAGTACAGTGGAGCCTGGAGCTTTCCGTGGTCTTTTGGCCTTGAGGAAACTGTAAGTGTGATTAAGAACTGAAATAGCCTGATGCAAGGAATCCTGCAAAAAAATAAAAAATAAAAGGCTAGATCTGAAGTTTATTTTTTATTTCTGTTAGTTTTATCCCAGAGTGATCCCATAGATTTTCTGGATCCTTTAGTTAAGTCATGCAGAATACAATAGAAGTAGTTATTATTTTTTTATAATCTGCAGTCTAACTTTGAAAATAAAATGCCATAGCATTGTAAAAAATAAAGTTAACTCATATTTAAGACACAAATTAGCTGTTCCTATTGCTGCTAAAATAATGAAAATATATTACTGTCATGTCTAACCTTGGTGTAGTTATTTTGGGTTTGACAAAAAGACTTTCATAAAATTCACAAAATGAAAAATACAAATGAAGTGAATAAAAATGCATTGAAGTTTGTGGTGGCAACGTGACGAGATGAAAAGCTCAGGGGGTTTGAATAAGTTTGCAAAATACTGTGATGTTCCCTGACTGCTTCTTAATTTATCATGGCGTTTCGGTGCATAGATCAATAGTTACATGTTAGTTTAACAAAATACTCAACAAAATATATTTTTTATTAGTGTTCTTTGCACAGTGCAGATTTTTGATGACTGGCCCAAAATAATCTCTAACATTAACTTGGATGAACGTACTATCACCCTACAAAGCTGTTCCCTTTTGGATTATGTGTTTTAGAATGTTTGAGAGTTTTTATAATCATAAAAATAGCAACAATTACAAATCAAAGATTTTTTCTTTGCTGTTTTTTGAAGATAGCTTTGACTTTGTTGTCAAAGCTGCCGTTCTTATACTGTTTTTGCACTGAGCCAAAGAGAAATAACAAAGTGTTTTGTTTCACCTGCATTTTTTCAACCTCACTATATAAAAAAACATTAATATTTGATGGGTGAGCCATAATGTGTGGAATGCAAATAGGGGGAAAAGGGAAGCAGGAGTGTGCAGGAAGAGCAGCTGTTTATTGTTTTGGAAGCATCAGGGTCAGAAGTCCTAGTTATTGTTCAGCCGCATTCTGCAGCACAAAAATAGAGCATTAAGAATAAGTAGACCTTCACACCCAGCAATAAGCCATAACAATGGCTTTTACCACTTATAAATGGTATTTTTATTTGTTTTTTTTTTTTCATTCAAAGCTTTTAAAAGATTCAGTGTTTAAAAATAGAACGAACGTGTCTTTTTATTTCTAAGCAGGCCCAGCTTCTTTCTACCTTCGTGCTTTCTTCAGTGATTGCCTCAACATAAAAGGTTAAGGAGTGAGGGACATGATTACAACCTGGTAGTCAGTAGGATCTGGACTGGCAGGGATGCAAACAGTGAGTTAACAATATTGATTCTGGGCGCGTGTGCACGCAGCCTTGGGGAGAAGCAGAGGGCTAATTTAAGTTCTCCCCAACTGGTGATTATTCGAGTGCTCTGCTTATTTTCCCACAGCTGCTCCAGCCCAGTAGCTCTTTAATTACAGTGTGTGTGGGCGCGGAGATTTGGACACAACAGCGCTCCGCCACTCGCATATGGGCGCCTGCTCCAACTGTTCATATCTGTTTGTGTTTAGAAGGATGTGTGTGTGTGTGTGTGTGTGTGTGTGTGCCAGCAGTTGTTATGTGAAATGTGAAATTTTGCAAAAGGTCAGGACGGATTCCTCAAAGTGGCATAGATGACAGAGAAAAAACAGCGTTTTCAGCTGCTTGGGTTCCCTGAGCAGGCAGGCATGCATGGAAGCACATATTACCACAGACGCATCTCTGATTTCTGTTCCTACTTATTCTGACGACCATGTCAAGAAAATGCTCCTAGTCAAGTGAGGCATACTTCTTCTTTGCCTTTTTGTCCTTACAGGGATCTGTCCGACAACAGAATCGGCTGCCTCTCACCTGAGATGTTTCTTGATCTGGGCAGACTCTTAAAATTGTGAGTAGCTACCTGTGTTCTCAGAGGTTTTGTTTTCCATTCTGTCTGCAACGGCTAAAGCCCGACAAGTAGCTGTAGTTTTGCATAAGGAATAGTGAGAGTGAGAGTTGTTGGCTGTTTTTGGACGTGTGTGTTTTCTGTTTTCCACCAACAGAAATTTATCTGGAAACATTTTCTCCACACTCCCGACGGGACTCTTCACACACCTCCTGGATCTGAGAGTGCTGTAAGATGAACAAACAATGCATTTATTTAATGGGTGGTAAATATACTCACTTAGTCTTTACTCTGTTCAATTGCTTGTTAAACCAGTGGTGAAACAGCCAATCACATTGCAGCAGCAATAGTAAAGACAGCTTGGTGTAGAGCAGCAGAATGGAGAGAATCTAAAGGGGTAGTATTAGGTAAAAATGACTTTTTTGAGCTTTACAACAGGTTGCAATGCTGGAGTTTTGCCTTGATTCTCTCATACATGTTTGAGAAATCCTTTGATCTGGCTGAAGTGTACATCTGCTAAGCTCATCATAGAAGCTACTTCTCAGTGCAACGCTGGCAAAAAAGTTGGTAAAAATGTTGTTAAAGGGTTAATAGAGGAGCGATGTTGTGATGACTTCCTGAAAGCAAAGTGTTGGAAAGAACAGGACTTTCTTAAAGAGACAGAAGTGTAATGTAAAGGCCTTAAATTATGAAGTGATATTTTCTTTCCGTCATATTTGATATACATAGTATTTTTATAACAACTGAAGGTACCATAGTTACTCAGTTGTGCTATAAAATGATGCTATGTGGCAAGAATACATAATATGGCCTTTTAAGTGACCGTGGACGTTGTCAGCACCAGGTGGGCTGGTCTGAGTATTCAGAAATTGCTTGTTAATGGGCAACTTCTCAGGTTTGCAAGCAAGAGAAAATATCCAGATATCAGCAGTTGTATGGTTGAAACCGACTAGCTAACGTCAGAGATGAGAGGAGAATGGGCTTACTGTTTCCTGATGACAGGCAGCGGTAACTCAAATGACCACTTACTGGAGAAAAAGGGTCCACTCTTCATTTAAAATTATGGTTCCTAATGGGAACAGTGTGGATTTTTTCAAGTGGAAGACTTAAAATGCCTTGGTTTCTTGGGCAGGAGTGATGAGAGGAGGATTTAGTGGTTACAGTATTTGGGGCCTCATCCCACTTGGATGTTGCTCAGGTCTGTTGCAGAGAAGAAAAGGTAAAGCCAGTAAGCAAATCCCTCAATTTATCAGTCCGTGTACGTTCCAGCTCTCACTATGATCAATACTGAAAGAATGAGATCCTGGATTCAAGTGGCTGAAATGATTTTGCTCCATAAAGGAGGCAGACTGAGCCTTAGAGATGGGGTTAGGAGCTCTATCATCCAGGGTCAGCTCAGAGTGAAACAGCTGAAGCCAGTTGAGGTAATTTCACCATCTGATCATGGCGTCTCTTGCATGCCTGCCTTCCTTTAGAGGCACACAGAATGTTTTACAGAATTTTGTAATGGCAATATGGACCAAGTCTATTTGAAATGTTTCTGATTCTGTGTTGAAACTGTGCCATGAAGATTTAAGGCAGTTCTCATGTCAAACTGCAGTCAAATCTGGTGAAGAATTTGACTCACTGATTTAATATGAATAGTGAGTCAAATTGTGGTAGTTTGTCTTTAAAATAAATCAGTGGATTTAAATCGATAGAGAACACCTGTCCACATAATAATTTTCCCCCGAAAACCTCTTAAACTCAATTTCTAACGTTGATGCAAATATTTAACTCTGCTTCTTTGCATGGGATGGAAGAATTACCTCCTAAACTCTAATTGTCACTTTTGTTCATTGTACAAAGTTTGTTTCTGTTTGGATTGCAGGCATTTTGCATGTTGAGCTAACTGCTGCAAGTGTCCTTGACATTCAAGCCCTACTGAATTATATCCTGACTGTATACTGGTACTGCCACCAGGAACTTTGGCACCGAGACCTTGTTCTGTGACTGCCAGCTGAAGTGGCTGCTCGTTTGGGCTCAGCAGAACTCGGTGAGGGTTGGTAATGACACGGTCTGTGTTTTCCCAACCCACCTCCATGGCCTGGAGCTGCGCAGCCTGCGAGAACAGCAGCTCAAATGTGGTAAGACCTTCTTTTCTATAACTGTGTAGGGCTAACACAACTCAGACAAGACGAGCTCCGAGTTCCCTAAATGTTGCATCATTTGTGAACAATCGTTGAGTGAATGTATACATGCTTTTATTTATTTTATAATTATTCTAAGTTGGAAACATGCAACTTGTTTTTATATCCACTTTCTTTACTCTGATACTCCTAAATTATCTAAGTCAGCAATGTTTTAAAGTCCACCTCAGACCAGCTATAAAGATGTGGAGAATTTTAAAGCTGCTCTTTCTAAAATAATATATCCTAAATTGTGAGTATCTCACACAACCGCAAATCCACCTAAACATGGCCAAGGATGTTATTAAAGAATCAACCAAGGTTCCTCCGGAGGAGCTGGAAGTAGATGTTGACAGAACAACTATTACTCCACAAATCTGGCCTTTATGGAAGAGCGGCAAGAAGAAAACAGCTGTTGAAAGAAAACCATGTGACTTTACATTTATTTAAGGTTTCACAGGTGGTGCAGACGACGCAGCAAACTTGTGGAATAGGATGCGTTGGTTACATGAAAGGCATAATGACCTCACTGTAGTTTTTTTACAAAGATGAGTGAGCAAAAATGCTTCCCTGGTGGGGATAACTTCAAAAAAAACAAAAAAACAATGCATCTGTAATTTTATTGAAATGTAGTTTTACAGAGTATTTACTCAGTGGAACAAATGCATGCCACAGTTTCCTGGACTTCATCTGTAAATATGAAAGCCGTGTATTGTTTCCCTTCCACTTCACAGACATGCATTACTTTCTGTTGGTCTCAGGTGTTGCATTTCCTTCACAACAAAGAGTGAAGGAAAATGCAAGCTGAAGAGATGCATTTACTAGACATTGTGTGTATTAAAGACAACAACATTGAAACATCTAATGTATGTTTTCTGCTCATTTAGGGCAACAGATTTTTGAGGATATTAAAATGACTTCATCAAGCAAAAGAGAAATCCAACAGTCTTTATCTCCTTTTATCTAAAACTGAAACTGTGGTTGTCTTCCCAGCCTTTCTCTGTCCTTCCCTCAATTTTCCCTCTTTTTTCCCTCCCTCTATCTCCTCACTTTGTGCCGCAGTCCACAGGGGAATTGTATTTCATATGTGATAGAATCGTGCTCCCCTTCTCCTTATATCTGGATTGTGCCGGGGACATTGCTCGGGAATGAGAAAATGTCTGTGTGTTTGTCCTCGTGTGCGTATATGTGTGAACTACAGGCATCTAACATGAAGACGCACAATGCGACACCGCTCCCAGGAAACTAATTAAGAGATATGCGTTTTGGTGTGCATCATGCACACGATCCCCCTCCTGCAGTTCTTGTTTTTGCGTACAGCCGGTGCTATCCAAAGATGTCTAAACCACAGACATTGCAGGCTGATTTCCTCCAGTCCTAACTGGATGTGTTCTTCATTTAGTCAAAACAATCCAAAGCAATTACAGGCTAATTCTGCACAGTCCCCAGACAAAGAGCCAAGAGAGGAATCCAGTGGCAGGACAAAGAGCACTCGTTTCAGGCCCTAAAGCATCCATTATGGGATTACAGTGATAACATTATGGGCGCCATGCTCGTGCAATTCTTGGCCTTCATACAGCACTCTACACTAACTTCATCTTACACCACCTTGTTTGTTCACTTGGCAGCAAGCAGTTTGCAGTTGGATGCTGTGAGATGCGGTCAGAGCCAGGCTTTAGCTGCTATTTGTTGGTTGTTCTGTTCAAATGTCTGCACTTCTTTAGAGAGTCATTCACAGTCCAGGTAAGGTTGAAGCCATTATTTATAAAAATGCTTTTGAAAAACGGAATAGAGCATGAATATACCTCAACAACTCAAGGTACTTTACAAATATTGACATTTATTGACTCATTTTTTTATCTGCAGTTTTTATTAAAAGGATGCATGTCACACCCTGTGTTACTTGGACTCTTTGCTTCTGTTTTTCCTTCTATTGATTTCTTATTTTCCTTCATACATGTTTGTTTCCTCTCTTGGTTGAGTTATTTTCATCTGATCAGTCCTGTCAGGTTTTACTCTTGATCTGCTCTTAGTTTTATTCTTTGTGATGGTTAGAGGTAGATTAATTTTCCCGGTTGGTATTAGTGCCACAGACTCCCAATTAGATTTAGACTTAGACTTTTTTTTTAGCTATTCTAACATATCCATTGATTTTAAGCTGCTCCATTGTAGCTTTGACTGGATTTTCTTTTTGTCCCTCTGGCAGGTGGACCAATCTCAGGTCTTTTTCTGTTTTCTTTGACTTGTTTAAAGGCACAGCTCACATATTTGTTTATAAGCCAAACCCACTTTAAACCTGACCTTCAGTTTCAGCTTCTGAGCTGATAAGAGGCTGTTTGCTCCTCATTGTTCCCAACAAACCTCTGAAACCTTCATAACTATATTCAGATCAGTATTTATTGGACTATATTAGTTATGTGACCTTTGAAAGCACTTTGCTCAAGATTTGGATTATCACAGTAATGGAGCTATTTACATTCCGCACTTTTCAGATTCATTTGTGGGGAGAGAAAAAAAAATCATGCATTACTTTTTGTTAAAATCCCAACAAACTGTTAGAGTTTCTAAAATAATAAAAAAAGTTAAATGACATCATTTGCAAAGTTTTGTATATTTATTTTGCTCTGCAGCATCCTGAGTGTGATGGATAACAGATGTTTGCCCTAAACATTCTGACGCCGTCGCCATGGTGATGCACTGCAGATGAGTGGGAACAGAGAAGCGTGCTGGGCTTCCTGACTTCAGGTGCTTCCTGTGTTCAGAGGCATCTGCTTCATGCGTTTGGCCGCTGCCTTCTTGTTTTAAAACACCGCTGGTGTAAGACAGCAACACCCCAAACATGAAGTACAGATAATATGGTGTCTTACAAGTTCAATAGATGATTCTGCTTTCATTGGCAGTTTTTTTTTTAATTATTCCTATGATGACAGTTTAGTGTAACTGCATGTCTCAGAGTGTATTCTTGAGGGTGTTATGGTCTCAACCGTCTCATTGGTGAACTATCCTGTTGCTGGTGTTGCTTGAGGCCTCTTTTGTTGCATTAGTTTCAGCAAAAGAGAGTCAGGAAAATATCCTGAGGCTGAACCTCTTTACTGGCTGCTATTTGTCTTGTTCAGCAACAGAAATGACTTCCATGACGAGGAGTTTGACTGAAGGTCCGCCAGTTCTGTCAGTTGTGGTGTTTGTGGAGGCATGCAGCAGTTTGTTTAATATAAGATACTTTTAAAATTTCTGAGTTATCTTCCTGAATCTTTTCTTTTCCTTTCCACCTCAGTAAGATTGCAGGGGAAGGGTTTCACGTTCCTCTCATGTTACTTTCCTTCTCGCCGTACAGATGGTCCTTTGGAGATGCCGCTTTTCCAGCTCATCCCTTCCCAGAGGCAACTTGTTTTCCGTGGTGACCAGCTTCCCCTGCAGTGCACCGCGTCTTACCTCGACCAGTCAGTGGAGCTGTGGTGGCGTCACAACAGCCACGGAGTGACCACACAGGAGGACATGGGCATCTATGTGGAGAAGACTCTACTTCATGACTGCTGCTTGCTCACCAGGTACCTGAGGAAACGTGAGCTGAGTTCTGATTTCCTGGTGATTGGCTTGTTGCACTTACTTATAATCTCCAAAGTCTGTCAGTAAGTAGGTAAAATAGAAATTTCCTGCTTCACTTTCAGAATTAAGTGCATATAACCTTATATAAGTATTTTCTTTACAATTTGTCAGGTTCGCAAACACAAATCTGAATGTACTCTTGGGGGACTTTAGGTGATATACTAATACCAAGATGATAGATGGGTTTCTTTTTTTCTTTTTTTTTCAGATAAAAGTCAGAAAAGTGGAATATTTCCACAAGATGCTAAAATGCTTCCCTATTCATCATTGAAAACATTTCAGTCACTTAAATTGGATAGAGAGCATCTTTCAACAGCAGTGTTTACGCTTGCATAGATCCTCAGTCAATGCTGGATGGTGCCTGAGCTATTACAACACTCAGTGGTTTGCATGTAGGCCAAAGCTGTAAGTTTTGGTCTCATCTGACCAGAGCGCCATTTTCTACTGACCTCCATCAAGTCCAAATGTTTGAATTTTATGATTTCAACTTTGGTTTGGCTCATCCACAAAACAGGAGAGAACCAAACTGCAACAAATATATTTGCTTATATGTAGTTTAGCATAGTAGTTTAAGGAAAACGCAGCCAACATTCTCTGCAGACCTCACACATCCTGGACACAAACATTTACCCTGTGGTCTAACCTGCAGGCTGTCTCTATGATTAACAGAGCAAACGTTTTACAGCCTGAATTGTCAGCTAATTTGCTGTGAAACAAAATAAACATTTTATGCACAGTCACATGACAGTCAAACCAATTTTTGTTTCCTTATGTCTGGAAAGTTGGCTGCAAATAGTTGCACATATTGTTTGTTTATCCTCAATTATTTCCTGTATTGCTAATCTATTTATGATTTATGTTGTGTGCGCTTTAAAACCAACGTCATTTTCCTTGTTATTCTGATTTAAAAATGGCCGCTACATACCATGGTCTGCAGCACCGGTGGTCAGTGTGTGTTGTTTCATAGAAAATATTAGGAATTCATTGTTTGTTGTGCATCTGATGCCGTAGGTGTGTTTTTATTCTTAAGAAAAACTTTGAAAACTCCATATTCTTTTCTGTACACGTCACAAATAAGCAGCAAGTCATGTCAGCTTGTTACTTAAATTCCTAATTAATGCCTTTAGGTTACATTGTCACATTGCCATGTAACGTTTTTACGATGCAGCACTCGGACACGGAGACCCGTTTCTTTTCTGTGCCTCAGTCACTCGGAGGATCTTGGGTTTTTCTTTTGTTATTGCCGCCCTTGAAAGGACACGACAGAATTGGCTTGGCATGGCACCAAAACCTCACAGCAATCCACAGCTCGTCTCTTGAGATTGGCCGTCCAGTCTGCCCCCCCAGCGCTGGCGGGGCACTGGCTGATCACACGCTAAGAGGAACAGATGCTGAATCATAATTGAGGTGATAAAGTGGACCGACATCACAGACGTTTGTACTTTTTTTTCTTTTTTATTGAGAGACTGCCACAAGCCTCTATCCTCTCTCTCTTTGTCTTGTACGTATGAGTTATGGTGAACACATTTCGGTAATGGTGTCGCCGTAGTTTTGGGACGCTGGAGCTCATTGCTGTGGATTATGTTTACTGGTGCCTCTTCTGACTTAGAGTCTCTGACATAAATATTGATGGGGAGCTAACAGAATTATGTTTCAGTGTGTCAAGAAGGCCTTAACGTTGTTTTATTTTCATTTGGTAACGAGAACAGTGGGTACATTCCTGGAAGGGTCCTTCACTTCCCTGGCTTAAAACACCACACACATAAATATGCGTCCAAACCACCCAAAATGTGCCAACTATATGTAAAAATGTTCTCTACGATTCCTGCACGTTACTTAGTAATTCAAATAAATTTATTTTAGGTTATTTTTTTGGGGGGGGACAACAACACAGTGCTGTGACAGGTTTTCACCCATGTGTCAAATTTAATCCAGAACTGTTTTTTAATCATATTTATAAAAGCTTATTTAACTCCTAAATGCTATTTTTGGCTAAACTTCAATCTCATTTTTCGCATTATAATATTGTAATTGGTAGTTTTATTTGCTTAAGTGACAACACATCACAGTACAAGAAAAATCACAAAATCTTACCAAGTAGTTTATGTCTAGTTTCTACACAGCAAATCCAGGAGGCCAAAAAGTGTTAATTTATGTCTTTTTGGAGAGTTGGTACCTTAACTCTTATAAAGTCTTATCAAATCTGCTGGAGTTAATCATTTAACACTTACTAACACTAATTTAGTGTTAGATCTTAATATTAACTCTCAGAGTATTTCTTTAACTTCTTAAGAGTTATTTGTAATTAATATTAAATAGGTACTTTGTTTTGAACTTTTAAAAATTCTTTGGAAAATAAACATTTAATAAAAGGGCAATGATTTTCTCAAATGCATTTATTTCAACATGTGCACCATAATTACAAAACATATTGCAACATGGAATAATGTGCATGTTTCATATGTCGCTTTCTTTCACATATTGCTTATTAAAAGTTCTGACATATCAGCTGGGCAATACAAAATGCAGTATGCTTAATACATTTTTCTTCAATACAATATGCATGAAATTGTGGATAAAGTAAAGCCTGTACCAATGCATGCAGTTCATGTGATATGATAGAGTTTAACAGGTAGATAGCCACATATGTACATTACATAACAGACCAACCTGATATTCAGATCCATCATTTCTTATCCTGTTTCTGTTGATAAGAGACAGATCCACTCTGCACTCCACCAGAGAAATGTCCACTCACCAACAGATTGTCTTCAGGTTGTTGGGCTGTTCGTGAAGTTTGGCCGGAGACACAAACATGCTCCTCTACTGCATAGGACCGTCTTCAGTCTGAGTACTACAGCCAGTGTCGGACTCTGGATCATAACAAACAAAAAACATAACAATGAGGAACGGAACGAAGGAATACATTTTTACTACAACTCTAACAACAAACCTCCATTACAGAAATGTGGAGTTTCACAGATATTAACACTTGCATAATCATTTTTGGAGCTTGAATCTTCGAAGAATCCATGGAGGGATCAGGAGGGGAGGTTAGGCTGACGACTGGCGATTTATCCTCAACCAGACTGGTTCTAATATATACAAAAAGGCAATAAAAGGATTAAAACATGCTGCAAAACGTATATAAGAAGACAGAACAGCGGGAATAATGCTCTCAACGTGAAAAAGCCTTTTACATTTTTTGAAAGGAAAAAAACGATCAGAAAGGTTGATAAATCTGACCAATATGAATGTAAACGTTCAACATCACGAAAAAACATACTCCAGATTATTACGGATCTGTTCAAGTTAGTCAATAATTTGATTAAATCTTCACCGGCTCGATATTTTTCCAACAAATACTCCGCTAACATTCGGCATGCTAAGCTAAATATGCTAACACCGAGACGTCTGTCGTACAGGTTGAGCTCAACTCAAAATAATAGTTATAAACCAGCTCAGAAAAAAAGTAACTTACGAAGCGCCGTAAATAACTCAGACATGTGGAGAGTAAATAGTCCTGAAATGACTTGGCTTCTGTCGCTTCGCTTCGGTGGGAATCTGTGATTCTGGGGCGGAAGCAGTGAATGAACTCCTTCAGTGTTAGAGCCGCTGGTGGAGTTCAGAGTTCAGAGGTCAAGAGTTATTGGTTCCATTTTAACACCTCTAGATTTGATACGGAAACACTTTGTTTTAACGCTGGAGTTTAACTACTAATAATATACACCCCAGACTTACATAAACAGAATGTGACTATACGAGTAAAATTAACTCTGCTTTTGCACAAAGTCTACTAACACCAAAAGATTTGACACTTTTGAATGTTAGTACTTGAAATAAGACAAAATTAACTTTCAAATAACTTTTCAGCCAAAAATATGAGCGTATGTCAATAGTTCCTTTATATTGATGAAAAATGCTTCTTTCATTAGCAGATTATTTCACTTAGAAGAAGATATTTTCCCCATGTTTTTAGTGAAATACTCTGCAGTGGAAATAGTTTTCTCTTATTTCAAATATACAATGATGTTTGCAGGGACTGGACCAAAAACACTTGTTAAGATTTTGTGTTTTTACAGTGCATATGTGTTTGCAATTAAAGCATAAACTTGCATGTACATATTCTTATGGCCTTCATCTCATATTATTACTATCATATGTTCTCCAACAGGGTTTCACCAGTAGCTTTCCTACAGAGTATATGTCGACAAGGAGAGTGACTCGTCTTGCTCTCCTCTTAGACCTTATAAGCTTATTCACTGCATGAGAGAAGGCTGGTTAGTGGGTTTTTCTCTGTAAAGGTTGCATCATGCTGGGTTGGCCATTTTGCGCTGTAAATGTATCCTAGAGGAATCCTCTGTGTGCATATCTTGGCGAGTTCAGTCAGCTGGAGTCTTGCACAAAAATTCAAAATCTGTTTATATTCATCACTCTTAGAAGATTAGTATGAAACCTGAAATTTTAAACTGTTGTAAAAGGATATTATAAACCCAGTAAGTGACTCCTAACACTGTTTTATTTTCGTCTGAACTTGAATGTATGTGAAAAATTTTTTGCATTTCAAGTTCATCCCAAAGAACTCACAATTTTTATACTCAACCAGGTGCAATTTGGAGGTTTGCAGGTTGCACAGAAAATGCCGATCTCTGTGCGATGAGCATGGACTTTTTTTTGTTCTGCATGGTGAGATCATTTTTGTTGCAGTCAGGGCAGTGACAGGAAGCAATGCGCCAAAAGCATTAAACTCTCACACTCCATCACATATAATAGGGAGCCAGCTGCACTGTTGATGTTTCCAAAAAGACTTCTCCAAAACTCTGCAGATACGGTCCTTCTCTGACTGATAACAGATTGATGTCAAGCAATGCTTGCCACGTCTGTAAGAAGATCTTTCAGTCTTTATCAAATAATAAAATCATGCTAAATCAGAAAGCCTTTGTGTTTGTAATTGCACTCCTCCTCTACATCTAGAGACCAATATGCATTTTCTTCACCACAGGTGGAACCAATTTGGGTCACGTTTCTTTTGGCACCTGAGAATGGCTCCCTCCTTAAAAAACCCCCAGCAAAAATCTGACATTATTTCCATAATTGATGAATGTATAACAAAGCCAGTTCCAACAAAAACAGTGTGCTCCTCACGAGCTTAATTTTACATTTTTACCCTCTACTTCACCTTAAACTGCGAGGAGCAGTGGAAAATCTGTGCTATTTGCTTTTCCATCAGTTGTTTATGTAAAAATCTATGTATTAAAAATGCATTGAAAGTGCTTCTAATGGTATGTTGTTTGAAGTGTAAGATGCTCATGTCAGAATGGTTCACCTTGGCTAACTGTCCTCTGACTCAGTCAGCCTTGCCCTCTCTGGCCCATCAGAGGGGAGAGACTGAATACACAGGATTTAGCACATGGCTTAAAGCCCCTGTCTGGATTTGTCGCACAGAGTTGCAGCAGAGTGAGCAGCGATGCCAAAGCCGTGCAAAGTGACCTCGTTGAAGGTGAACCCAAAATGTTTAGCGTGTATTTTCTCAGCTAAATTGTGTTTCATCCAGTTTTACGCTATGCTTGGTAAGTTGCCAACGTTGGCAGCAGAACATGACGGGTTCCTTCACTTGTTAAAACTTCTCTTGTGATATTTATGAAATGAAATTTGTTTTGTAATTCTTTAGGATTTCTCCTTCTTAATAATTCACCTCCCTACTGTTCTAAGTGCACACTGTGCTCTGTCATAACACGCAGTTATTTGCTGGCGCAGGAGGGACTTTAAGCTTCTCCGTTTACATTTCTCACATGGAGCAGCAGCAAAGAAACGGGCCCTGTGAGGCCTGATGGCTCTACAACGTGGGCCAAACTCCTGCTGAGTAATGGTGTTGAGCCAAACTCCCAGTGTTAGCTATGCTAGAGGCAGAAGTGGGACCAGCCTGAGATTCATGTTTCATTAATCAAACATTTTAGAGCCCTGTAGCTAGCTGCAGCAGACACTTGGGATGTATCTCTCTTAATCCTCTCCATTTTTAATCAGGCTAATCTTGCACAAAATAAGGAACCTGTTTGGAAATATTACCGAAAGCAAAGGAAAGAATAAAAAGGCTCTTTGAATTATCCGTCATCCTTTAAGCATTTTAAGCATTGCATATAAAACAAAAAATAAAGTTTGTCTTTATTGCTTTTTATAGTTTTTTTTCTACTGCACTTATCCATCCATTTATCCCACCATCACTCATGAAGAAGACATGAAAAAACAAGAACTGCCCACCATTGTCTACCTGAGGGGAGTGACCCACCTGTTTCCAGTTGAGAGTTTGAAGACCTTAAAAGTATTTGAGTTTTCCATAAACCAGCAGCCTTAATAACTGCCTTGGGGATGAAATCGTCTGCTTTCTTCAAATTACACGAGGTTTGTACAAGGAAATCCCCATGACCCATCCAACGACTGTGCATTGGTGAAGATCCGGTCCACTGTCAGGATGAAAGCTTCACAAGTTACAAATTCTGAAAGTAGAAGAAGGCAAAGTCTTGATCTAGCTTTGTGCTTCCCAAGTTTCTTTTTGGTGGGTATTTTGCAATGTTTTTTGTGGAGTTTTTTCAGTCTGTCTTAAATATTTCTCTATGCATGCTTTTGTACAGATGTTGCCAAGGAAACCGGTTTGGATTATCTTCCAACACTGTAATGAGTTTTACCTCTTGTTTCATCACTTCACTGTTTGCCAGTTTAGGTCTTTCAAGAAAAATAGAAGCTTAGTTCTAATGAAATACATTAAACAAAGGCAAAGTAAGACGTTAATTAAAGGAGATAGACGTGATATACGGTGTGGAGTAATTTAGAGATTGGCAAAAATTTCAGTTCTGAAGCCAGTCAGTTTCTATAGCCGTTCTCATCTGTGTGTACAAAATAAACGGCCATTCATTCATTCATGTACATCATATTGCATCTGTTCTGACAGTTGAAGCCAGAAATGTACATTACAATCTAATTGCCTCCTGAACTCAGAAAAAAAAAAAAAACTAAAGTCACTAACTGTCATTAGCAAGCTTTAATTAAAAGATCAGTGCTTCAGAGCGTTCAGGGGGTGATGGGGACAGACTGAAAGTTTACAGTCTCATAAGCAACATTATGTAAATCAATTGATGAATGTCTGCGCAGACGCATAAATGTTTCTAATGAGTCCACAGGGAGCTGCTCCACAATGATGCAGTGTTGCTGTGGATGTAGGTCAGGGCTTTGTGTAAGGCTCGTTTGGGGCCCTTCTCATCTGATTTTCCACAAAAGTGCAGTTATTTATTCAGTTTAAAAAAAAATCTATTTGATGCTTTTGAATTGAAAACTGAACCAGTCACTTTGCTCCTGTTGTTTTGTTTTTATGGATTAGCAGGTCAGGGTTTGATCTATCACAAAACAAAAATCTTCAGTAGTGAAATTTTTGCAGAGAGACAGAAGCAGGAGCAGGCAGTTGTGTCTTGGTATGGTCAGTAATTCTCAGTGCATTCCCCAGCATGTAATGAGTTGGCACATGTTCAGCAATGATGTAACTGTTCCCCCTGCAGACAGCTCATAGTTAGAGAGAGTGGAGCCACGTAGCCTTCCATACATCCATGGATGAAAAAACAACTCATCTGGTCTGGAGTTATTTCTGTAATCGTGCTGCAGCCACTCCTCCACTTCTGCATTCTTAAGCTTCTCATGCGTCTTCTCCCTGATCTTGCTGTAGCTTAGGATTACAGTGTTTATCGCTCCTGCACTCTTTTTCTGCTTTGCCTAATACCACCACTGGCGGGTTAATTAGCCGTCATCTGTTCAACAGTTTGAACCTGGAAGTGTTTTAGGATCTTGACCTTCTCATTCTCAAAGTCACCCACTTTGACTAGTGGACTTCCAGCTCAGAGTTGACAGATGTTCCTTGGTGTTTCATCCACATTTTATTTGCTAAATGCTGAACTGTTTTCAGAGGTATTTTTTTGTACAGATTACATCTACGTCCTGCAGAGAGCCAGTATTTTTTGCTGGCATAATTAGCTAAGAGTTCTCAATGTCCAGTACTTCCTCATTCTGTCAGTGGTTTGAACCATGGATGAGCTCATCTCTCCATGATTACAGGATTGTTTCTCCTTGTGCTCATCTTATATTCTTGGTTTTTGCTACCTGAGTCGTTTACTTAGAAACTCTTCAGTTAGAACCATCTTCCTCATTCTTCCTCATTCTCCTACTTAATTATCTTTGTTGGATTTTCTTTGCACTGTGTGGAGCTTTTATGTCTAAATATCTGTGACCTCTATCTCCTCCTTTGCAGAAAACAGATCTATTGACAGATTGGGGTTATCATTTAGGTGACTTTCTGCCATGCTCAGTTTTCATTTGGCTGACTTCCTAGAGGCCTCATCAAGGTCACCACTCTCCATTTTATCTCTATTGCATACATCATTTTCTTAATGGCTGATCTTTTGTTATAACTGGAGTTTCTAAAGGGCAGATTTATGTTTCTAGAAATATATTTGAATCACAAACTACAGCTTCAGTCTTCAGTAAAGTTTGTGATAATGTTTTTGTGGTCTGTGAGACGAAACAGACTCAAGCAAGCGTCAGGAGTTCCTGGGAGAAAACCTGCCTGACTTGAACTATTTATTTAGTCTCATGTTGGATTTGAGAAAGGAAGTTGCTGCGTGCAAATCCTACAAAATCAATAAACTGGAGGTCTTTGTTTTTGAGGAGTGGCCTGAGATTCCTCCTGAATGGCACCAGAAGCTTGTGCCTGACGTGGAACTGTATTTGCAGGGCCATCTTAACCATGTCTCCTTTCCTTGCTCTAGCCCCGCAAATAGTCATTAAAATGGTATATTATGCTTAATTTGGAGAAACCACCTGTCATAGCAGTTGTGTTGAGTTATGAGTAGCTGGATTGAGATTTTTTTAGTCAATAACCTTCATGGTTTAAATAAAAAAATAAAAACAGTTTACCATTTTGTGTAGACTATGTTTTTCTTCTGCTGGACTTGTGTGTGTGCTGCTGACCTGATGATGTTTACTTTAAGGTCAGATCAGTTAATGTGAGATTTCACAATAAGACGGTAACTTACTGATTTAATCTGTTACAGTTCAATCCCCAAACAATCAGCTCTAGTGAGGAAATTCTTCCTACTTTACGATATATTACTGATATAATCAGAAAAGTGTTTGTGTTGCCTTGTAACAAACAGATATTGCAGAAACACAGTGATGGTGAAATTCTACCGAGTCATTATCAACATTTGTCTAGAGGCAGATCTTCAGCTGTGCACCTACATCTTTACAAACTAATTCATATCTGATATTATGAAGCAGTAGTGAATAAAACAACAGCTTTAAAAAATGCATGAAATACAAATAATATGACTAAACGCACAATTTCACTGAGAAAAGGCAGATCATTATTTTAGTCTTATCTTTGGTTCACTGTTATATAATTCTTGGTGCTATAAATACCTGTAGTCATGCATCATGGTCATAAGCTCTGCTCCAATCCTCTAGTATAGGAAACTTTAAGAGATGGATATCGATTTAACCTGATTTATTATCTGGTATTGTTTCTCTGTTTGCCACCTAAACTTTCTGCAAGATGTTCTCAAGCTGTGTAAGAAATGCCTGTTGACGGGCCGCATTCTTTCTTTTCTGTTGCCTTTGTCATTACGTCCATTTGGTTATCATGCATATGATATTGAATCATCATTGGATCGCCTAAGGTGGGAGTAGTTAGAAGACTATTTGAGCAGATGCCTGGATTTTGCAGTTGTTGAGATTCATAGCAAAAAAACCTGTGAAAACATTGCATTGTAAATCTGTCACTATAAAGCAGCCAGCCCCAGGTGTTTTCAGCTAGTTCTCTTATCATTTTTAAAATATTTTATTTTGCACACAGACCTTCATGGGTATTCTGTTAGACACTGAAGTGTTTGAGCAATACCAGAAACTCCTAGGCAATACCAAGAGCTTTACTCTTTGACTTTAACCTCACACGTCTGAAAGGGTACGCTTTGTTCAGACAGAATACATTTCTGATTGCAATAACTAATGTCACCATGTTTCTACAGATTAAGAAATGCTTGATTCTCTCAACTATTCATATTCAAGATTGACATTTGGTGTTCTGGAAGAATAAGGAGGTTGTGTTTAAAGTTACTCCTTCTCAAACATAAAGCATTTCCATATATGGATGATGGTTTTAGCTCACTCCTTGTGTTTTTGCTGAAAATATTATTGTTTGGTTGACAAGAATCACTTTTTAAAAGTAGTTCATCCACTAATTGTGTTTCCATGTCTTTGCAAAATATAAAAATAAAGTTTTAGTGAAGACCTGTGATACAAAGAGCATCACTATGGATTGTGAGACTGAGCTCTGTGCATGTGAACTGGTGAAGGGAGTGGATTTTGGACCTTTACATAACTTTTAGGGGCTGCATGGCCAAACAACTGGAAACTAAAACTTGTAAAAAATGATGACATTTGCCCATTGAGAGGCAGTAACAAGTATAGTATGAAATATTGTGTGGAGGATATTTCAGTAATGATAGAAACATATTTACACATATTAACATTTTACATAAGGTAACGTAATTAGATCATATTATTTCCAGGTTTAGTCCTTCCAGAAGTCTTGCTGGGAAAAGTTTCAGTAAAAGTTTCAGAAAGCTGTCATTCAAAGCCGTTAACTATTGGTATAAAACTAGCTAAAAATATGATGATCAGCCTTAATTTTAAATGATATAACATAAAAACACGAGCACTGGCAGCACAGCCCCTGGTACCATCTCATTCAGATTTTCAAGTTTGATCTTGACCATTTAAAAAAAAAAAGTCAAAAAAGAGGCTTCTGGACTAATTTAACTTATTTTCTGAATCCTCTTGCAGTTTCCCATCACAGCAGAGTCTTCTGCGTCGCTGGTTTAGGGAATCGTAACGTTGTCTGATTTGTGTTTTCCTTCACCTCCTAAACAAGCAGCAGTGGAGATGGGCTCCCATGAGAGACTGGTGAAATTTTATATGGGAATGTTGCTGAATAAACAGGTTACCTTGCCTTGTAGATTCACATCATAAACACATGGCTGTGACAAAACATGATATGCTCACTGTTCTCTCTGCTGCTTGTTTTTCTCTCACTTCCTTTTCTGAGATTTCCACCTTGATGTGGAATTCACAGCTGAATAGATTAGAATAAGAAATGCCCAAGCTGGGACCTGTTGTGTTGATGTGGGCTTGGTGCTCCAGTTTCTTTCCCCCCACCACACGCACACACACACACACACACACAC
>NW_006800138.1:843260-899331 GCF_000485575.1 Poecilia formosa
TTCCCATAATTAAATTGGGAATAAGTTCTTTTCTTTGGGTTCTTGGTTGTTTAGTTGTACAGTGGCTTTCAAAGGTCTATACACCGCAGTTGAATTTTGAAATCATGATAAATATATTTCACATATTTCTCTACTTTCATTGTGACATATTCAGTTAATTAAAATATATTGCTGAACTGAAGAGCTCCTCTTTATTACTGTTGCATCCTAAGTGCACAAAAGAGCTTTATAAGAGATGTTTCCTCCCAGCAGCTGTTAGACTCTATGATCATCTCCGCTCCCAAAAAACTCAATAAGTGCTTAAATGCCTGATTGTAAATTTTACTCATTTTAAACAATATTTCTACTGGCATTCGCACATCTTTGTTGTTTGCACAGTTTTTAATCTTTTATATAAATAGTATGTCGTTTTAATGCAGAAATACACATGCACATATTTTTTTCAGACACAAAGATTGATGATGGGTCTGAATTTAAGAAGACTAAATGCTGAATTGGACTGTTAAACAACAATAATGTTGAAGTTTATTGATTATTTCTTTTAAATAATTTTGTCCCAGACTACTTTCCATTGAATATATGCATATATGTCATGGTAAAGGTAGAGAAAGTTTGGAAATTAGTTGTTTTTTTTACAACAGTCATGGGTGGGAGGCTTGTACAATAATTGTTTGTAATGCTGCAAGTTCTAAGTAATTGTTCTATTTATGTATGTACATAAAGGTATAAAGTGAATGATAGAAAAAAGATAAAATCTGATGAAATAGATATTTACATTTTTATTAAATAACACATATATGACCACCTCTTTATTGACAAAAGATGATTTTGGTGGGGAAAAAACACTTTTTGCAAAAAATGACTTTGACAATTATTCTGTGTTGGACCTGGAGCTTAAACAGCTCCCACTTTATAAAGAAGCAGCATTTCCATGGTGACTATTCGCGTTGCTTAGTGATCTCTGCCGACTTCTCCCCCTTTTTGTTCAGAGTGAGTAAAAATCCTCGAGATTAGTCTCCTTGGTGAATGCTTTCTATTGTCACTGTTTCACCATCTTTTGTTTAATCAGACATTTTCTGCTGGGATATGAATCTCTGTTTCAGAGTAGGGAAGATAAGCGTGAGTAATGATCATCTTAAGTCCCAGCCAACATTTTAAGCTGCCACATACTCAGACAGACACACTCCCACAAGGGTCTCTTAAATGAATTAGACTTTGTGAGACACATATTGTCTCTGGTGTTTGACTGCATTCATCGGCCTAATCCCAAAATGATCCAAACACCACAGAATTAAGTCCAGAAACAAAACCCTTCCAAAACGTTATTACATTTAATTATAAATTGAAATCCATATCCTAAATCAACACTGAATATTTTAATCCACACACTGGATGAAAGATGTCTAAGGCTTACAGATAAATCTCCAGTACTCAAGCCACAAAACAGGCTATTTAAATTCACACTCTCATATTTCTCTCCTTTCCACCAGTGAGGTGATCCTTTCCAACATCGATGTGGCTCTCGCCGGAAACTGGGAGTGTCTGGTGACCAGTTCCAGAGGAAACGCATCTCAGCACATGGAAATAGTGGTGGTGGAGACTTCTGCCCCGTACTGCCCTACAGATAGAGTCTCCAACAACAAGGGGGATTTCAGGTGAGTCTGCATGAGCTTATCTTAAAATGCAACATGTCAAATTGTTTATTGATGGTTTTATTCAGCTTCTTATAGATGAACATGTCTGTTTTCAGTTTGAATACTTGCACTGAAAAGAAGTGCAGCTACATGTTAAATGGGGTCTTTTTCTGGTGTCTTGTTCATAATGATTGAAAAGTTAATACAGTTTTGAGTTTTTGTTTTGCATATCAGGTCTAGTGGATTGACTCTGTGTCATTACCTAAGTAGTCCAGAAAGGACAAATTAAAAATAGCTTCTTAATCTGTCCTTCCACCTTTTTCAGGTTATCGAAAACATCCAAATGAAAGGATCCAAAGTCAAATAATTCAAATGTATTTATATAGCACATTTACACTCAAAGAAACTCCATGCTTTCACAAATTGCAGTACACAGGGTAACAAGAAACACAGAGCAGCAAATTTATATGTAGAAACAGCTTGTAAATATGGATAAATTAGCTTTTTAATTTTAAAACAGATTAAATAGAACGAGTGTAAAAATCTGTAAAAAAAACAAACAAAATGCAGTAAGTAGAGGTAGAGCATTAGGAGCAGCAGCCCAAAAAGCTCCCTCACTCATTATTTTTAATTTCAAAGCTGCGGTTTTTACCGACTTGATGACTCCAGTCCTCAGACTTTAGCACTTCTCTAGTCACAGCAACTGCTCAAAACTTTAACTGTATTCTGAAAATCTGCAGGAATCCAGTGTAGAGGGGCAAGTTACAGCATTACACATCAATTTCAGCCAGTCAGTGGATTTAACCATTTATGTGTTAAAAATCTAGATACTCAGTATCATTATTAAGAATGTAAGACTTTACCTCTCCTAAAATCCTCAGATAAAACCAACAAGGAGGAATTTACTACTGAAATGTTTTTTTTTTTTCAGCTTAAAATACTGTAAGTGTCAAGAAACAAACCTAGATTTCTGACAGCAGGGAGGTCATGTGAGGTCAGCACACCTAAAGGTGGTAAACACATAATAATCATTCCAGTGTTTTAATGAAAACTTTAAAAGTTTTGATTCAGGATTTATTGTCATTAAAACAGTTGTAATGTCCCGTTTCACTTTCAGTGGGAGGTTAATTTGATCACTATATTCAAAGTTGTTAAAAAGCCTAAATATAATATTCAAAGATTAACCCAAAGGCAGCAGATTCATAGAAAAAAGAAACGGGCCCAGACTGGATCCCTGTGGGACAATATACTGACCTATATGGACAGAAAAACTATTTATTACTTGATATAACTGGAACAATTTACCACACTATTCAATCCCTGCAAACAGCTCAACATGTGAGCCAAAACTATCAAATGATTTTTAAAAGGTGCAAAAGCACCAAGACAGCAGCGTTTCTCTGTAGTCTGCAGCTAAAAGTAAATTAACAAAATCTTAAGACTGCTTAAGAACTATGAAGGAGTTTTTAAAACAGCTTCAGTATAAAAATCCTGAAACATAAAAAATGTAGCTTGATTAAAAACAGCCAGGACTTCAGCTGGAACAGCAGCAATAAAAGCCTTAAGAGACTATGTTCAGTTACAAAGAGCCAACAGAGAGTAAACGACACAGAACATTAAATAAACCCTGAAGTTTAGTTTAACAACAATGTAAATCTAAATGACTAAATTGGTCTATTATCATTTTTGAAGCATTGCCAAAATAAAGAATTTCACGTCAACACACGACACAGAAACACTAGTTCATGGTTTTTATTTTCTGTAGATTAGATTAATGACTTTACACTCAAGATGCTGTAGCATCATCCAAAATGCTGCAGCCAGAGTCCTGACCAACACCAGAATCAGGTCACACCAATCAGCAGGTTCTCACTGATGCCGTCTCCTTTAAATCACGACTGAAAACCAGAGTTGTTTACAGCTCATTGTGATCTAAAGATCTCCATGGTAAACCTTTTGCACCATCGCTGATCAGTGATTGGAGAGGGAGATTAAAAACAACCAGCTATGCTTTTACAGAGCTTAACAATTTCTTGAATTTCTATATTTTTTAACTACTTGTTGAAAAATAAAAATTTTCATTCAGTTGTCAAGGATTTGATATTGAAATCTGTTTTTAAGCAAGACTAAGATCATTTTTGTCATTTCAATGTCCTGTAAATTGCCTTGTGTATGAATGAATTTGCCTTGCTTTGCCTATTTATTACACATTTATTGTATCGGACTCAAAATAGAGTAGCTGTAAAAGCAATCCTTTCCTAGAAACTTAAGTGTACAACTTGTTCTGTGTAATTAGCGGTAATGGGCAGTAATCACTGGCTTTAAAAGCTCTTACTAGGAGGTCTCCTTCAAAATAAGGCTCTAGTTTAACCTCATTATGAATAATTCCTCCAGAAATTCCTCCAAATGAAATGTGATTTATCACCAGAAATTATTTTTAAATCACACCACTCACTTGCTCTGTTATTACCTTTATAGTTACTGTGGAATTTTGGTTCTTGAGTCTTTTCCTGGTTCCTGCTTTTTTTTTCTTTCTTTGTTTGTTTTATTTTCAGCCTGAAATCTCGTCTCATTAGTCTAAAATGCAAGCCCCAAAGTCAGATAGTCTACTTTTTCAGATTTTGTAAACCAAATGAGACCTCTTGTCTCCATGAACCAACATGTCTCCCTCTACCCATCCTGCTTTTCTGTGCCGTCCACTCCAACCTTGTAATGATGCACACTCTTTCACACCGTCTGCCTCTCTCTTTCATGCGGCCGTGTTATTGTCATGTACTGTATGTTCCCTTGTAGATGCTCTACTTTACTGCCCACTTTCCGAACAGCCAGCTTCAAGGCTTTGTCTCTGACACAGGATTGGAGTAATGGGCTGGAAAATGAGCCTGTTTTTTTTGTAGGGGTGAAATTAATGCCATTTATTACCAAGTAGCTCCTGCTCCAGCTCCAGCACCAGCAACATGAATGAAAAGAGAAGGGGAGCAAAAGGGGAGAGCGGGCGGGGAAAGGGTAGTGAGATGCCATGTCTCTAACCTCTGAACAGATTACTCGCCTCCTAAGCACCCTGCTTTAATTTTAATTTAGATTAAGTCAAAGTGTGTCGACAGTAAGCACTACGTGACATATTTTGTGTGGTAGACTTTTTAAGTAGCTGCAAGCAGAAAACCAGAAATTGTGCAGCAAGCGATTTTCTTTTAGGTAATTTAAATCATTACAAAGCATCTGTTTCCAAATGCTACTGAAACACAGTGATAGGAAATGTTACAATCTGCACTTCCAAACTCTTTTAAATCGTTAATGAAGTTTTAATTGTCTTTTTGGGAGATCAATTGATTATGTAAAACACTAGTTTTTAAAAAAACAATTTGTATTTATTGTGACTCTTCATTAGTCCACACAGGCTCAAATATATACATGTACTTCTGTAGATATTTGGTTAAATATTTCTTTAAAAATGTGCATGTTAGCATCAGAAATGATGGGTCTTTTTGAATTTGTTGGATTCCTGGTACTGAAGTGGCTTTTCAGCACCGTCCATAAATAGAGTTGAGGTCAGAGTAACTTGTTAGCTTTCTGTATGGATTCCTAACCACTTTTAGACCTAAGTTTGGGTGCAGTGCATTGTCTGAACCCCCAACTGTCTCAATTCCGATTTTTTTGTCAATTCCGATTTTTCTGCCGGGGCCGTTCACACTGCCAGTAATTGCGACCTGTATGTGTTTTGCAGTCTGTACTTGGTCTCAACGGGCAAACAACCTGAAAGTGTCCCGCATGCGCAGTAGAGGGCGCTATAGCGTCAGCGTTCTCAGAGTTCTGCCAACCGCCATAAAAAGAAGAAGTGCTCAGTGTTTGCGGAAGTAAACATGGAGGCTAACGGTGGAGCTTAGCTTACATATCTGAAGTTGTTGTCCAGCTAGAGAAGCATATTAACAACTTAATCCTCATATTGTCCGTCATGGTTGTTGTTTTTCTTCCCGCTTGCGCAAATCAGGACGCAGAATAGTGAGATTTGTTGAGAATCAGTGACGTTCAGTTCGGATTAATGCGACCTGGACGTTAGGTCGCATTTGAATCGGATACGTATCGGATATGGGTTACATTCGAAAAAGAATCTGACCTGTGCTGTTCACACTGCCATGACAAGATCGGATACAGGTCGCATTACGTCAAAAAAATCGGAATTAGGTCACTTCAGGCTGCAGTGTGAACGCACCCTAAGGGTCATCCGGCTATTTGACATGAAGTTATACAATTTAGAGGTATTTCTCCTTCTTCTTCATTCCATTCACTTTGTACAATGCCCTGCTACTTGCTGCAGGGAAACAGACTCCTAGCATGATGCTACCAACAACATGTTACCAACAAATTACTTTTGGAATAAAACAGCAAAACATTAAGTTTCTTGTTGACTGTTGTTAAAGCCCTGAACTATAGTGTGGGTAAAATGTTTGGATTAGATTAAAAGAGTAAATCAGTGCCAGAAAGCCAGCAAGTTTTAATGGATCCTGCCAACTGTGTCATAAGTTATGGGCAAGTATCCAACCAGAATGAAGTTGGAAGCTGGTTGGTGGCTAAAAGGAGGAAGTTTCTTCTTATTTTGCTGATACTTATCCAAATGTTAGTTGTGTGTCTACTTTTCAGCATGTTTGCTTAGCTTTCTGATACTGAGTGTTAATGCATTTCTGACTGTAACTACAGATGTTTTGCTGGCTTTGTACTGTGAACAAAACTTTATTTGGCCCAACACTAACAGACAGTGCCCTGAAAATGATCCATTTGCCTGATAAGCCAATCTGACTCCACGTCCAGGTTGGTCAGCAGAGCAGCGCTGTGTGCTGCTCTGTGATGACATTATTGAGAAAGTCTAATTTCTTGCTCCAGAGGAGATTTTATTGAACTTTGCATGGTCATCAAAACAACAGTAATGTGAGAAATCGGTTTTAAGTGGAATTGGGTTGTTACATCAGAGACACATTCACTGACATTTGCCATCCTCTACTTTGGTGCACATTAAAGTGTTGTGCATGCATGCAGAAATGTTAGGTTCACACTCAAATCAATCTCCTCATTATTTGGATCTATTAAAAAAGCAGCATGTGCAGGGTTTTTGAAACTAGTGTGAAAGGTTTTCAGAGAGATCTTGCATACACACGGAGAAAGTTACACAACTGTCTCACTTTGTGACAATGGCAAATGTTTTTAAAGTCATTTATCAGAATCTAATGAAATGCTGCAATAAAATATTTAATGCAAAATATATGATTTAAAGGAGTGTCTTAGGTAGAATATGAAACTTGATTTCTAAATCTCAGGTTAATATGTTTCAGAATAATTTCATTCAATGATGTATTTTTGGGGCCAGGTGGCCGAAGACTCTGGCCGGGATTCTGGCTTTCCTGCCGTGCGCTCCTGCAACCTTTGGATCTGCCCCCGGCCCGGCTGGCAGCACTCCCCAGCACTCCGGCCAGCGGGAGAAGAAAGCATGGCGACGATGCGATCGCGCTGGACGGTGGGCTGAAGAGGACTACACTCAGTGCCCGTATGCCAGTGAGCTGACCCGCGTGCTGCACCAGCTCACTCAGGTATGACGGCTCATAACGAAACCAAACTGCTTTTTTTTTTTTTTGTTCTGCAAAACATTTTGTTCATGTTGATTTTTTTTTTACTTGCTTGCTTTGTTTTAAATAGCAAAGAGGTGCATCTCAATAGATTAGAATATCACCAAACACATTGTATTTTAGTGGTTATAATATATGATATGATATAATCATTATTCAGAGTAATACATTTTAAGTGTATGTTTGTTTTGTTTTTTTGTTTGTTTGAAATTGCAATATATCTTAAGACCTATTAAAAAGATGTTTAATGTAAAAATGTTATTTTATGGCATTTAATGACAGGTGAAAAACCTGAGTGAAGTTGGCTTCCCCACCTTATTCAAAGCGAAGGTGTAAAAAGTTTGTGCAGCTATAATTTTAATGATAAATGTTTCCACAGGTCATGAAAGGTCAACCAGCCCACCAGGGTAGTAACAACATGGGTATCTGTTTTGGACTTTTATCAAATTCTAAGACAATAAAGCTGATTCTAAATTAACTTTATCATAATATTCTAATTTATTGAGATGTACTTGTAGTCCTGAAATGAAATGCTGCAAAACATTACTGTTAAAATTGTTGAAAACTGTCAGTCTGGCTCTTTTAACCTAATATTGTCTCTAATTATCACTTTTTATTTCAGATACCGATTAATATCAGCAATTCCCAGCCTCTGGGTCAGCAGTTGGTGGCTTTCACTAGCAGGGCTGCTGACTTTACTGACGTTATGGACGTCATCTTCGTCACTCACCTTGTGGAAAGACTAACAAGACTGCTGGAGAAAAAAAGAGATGTAAGAGTGAAGGTTTACCTCTCTGTAAGAAAGTACAGTTTTTACCCGAAATGAACTCTGGACTCCAGAGGCAACAGGAAGGTTTTATATCAAGCTAAAGGTTAATTATGCAGTAGGAACAGTGCTGAGGCTAGCAAGTTAGAAGAATCTGCATTCGTTTTCATTTGCAGGGTTAATCAACATAGTTCACTTGAGTGGAGATATTATTAGAAGATTCTTAGTGTCCTTTTATCCCAAGGACAATGCACAAGAGGCCATCCTCATTGAGCCAATAAAAAATAGTCAAACGAAGCAACAATGAAATATATAATGAGTAAATAGCAAACCGCCATCCCAAAGCAGCGATTAAGCGCCTTTGGAGCTGCTAATCTAAATTAAATCTCTCTTTTATGAATGAAGACACCATTGTCTACTTTGCAATTCTGACTGGGGTTATAAATGTACCTGTTGGAGGGGATTTATTTGATCTTAACTGTGTGTGTGTTTGAATAATTGTGTCTGTACTTACCTATTTCCTTGCAAAAGCACCCATTTTGCCTCCACATTGCCAAAAAAAACTATTTATTTTTATTAGAAATTTATGTGGCAACAAAAAGTAATGCATCATTGCAAAATGGAACAAAAAGATACAGTGATGTCCATTTGTAGCTCTTCTAAATCTGTTCGTTGTAGAGTGTTGCAATTACAGTTTCAACTCTTTTGGTATGTTTTCACCAACTTTCAACATTTAGTCAATCCCTCAGTATGAGAGATTGCCGGAAAAGTCAACAACCCAATGCAAACTAGCTGTTGCCATTCGCTCATCCAGGAGGAGCGAATGCTGCGAATCAGTGGCTTGATCAAATCTGTTGGGTTTCCTTGGATAGAAAACCTTTTAAGCCATTTGAATAATAAACTGAACATGACTGCATTGTTTAATCAGTCTGAGATGCTTAACTTGGAATATATTTCATTAGATTTAATTGACTTTTTTTATGTGAGACAACATGTGTTGCAAATTAGCAGTTAATAAATAAACCTATTTGAATGAAATTACCACCATCACCATGTTTAATGGTTGGGATGTCACTTTTCGAGTAAAAACGTAGGCCAAAGGTTTAAACTCCAAACTGGGCTTCTTCTGGCTTTTCTTCAACAGATTCTCCCATTCATGCTTTCTGTTCACTGATCTGCTCTGACAAACTACAGTAACTCTTTGAATATGCAACAAAATTAAATTTCCCTTTGGGATCAATAAAGTGAATTTGAAACTTCTGCGGTCTTCACAGCTGAATTTATACTACGACGCACACTTCTGAAATCAGTTGCCCGAATTGGATTTTGTTTAAGGGTACTGAATACAAATGGATGCCACACTTTTCAGAGTGTACTTTATAAACATGGAAAACCATTTTGTTCCCCTTTCATAGATAATGTAGTAGAGTTGGCGTCGCTCTGTCACATACAATCCTAAGAAAACACACTGGATTTTGTGTTTGTGATGTTACAACATGGGAAACCCAACGAGCTAGAAATGCTTTTCAATCCTGGTGTGTAAATGTGGCTGCTCGTCTTTGTGCAGTTGGGGGACTACATCTCAGGCATAGCCAGCAACATGATGCTGGTGGAGGAGCACATCCTGTGGATGGCGCAGAATGAGGCCAGAGCGTGCACGCGGATCGTCCAGTGTGTGGAGCGCATTGCCGACTTGGCGCTGACGGAAGACAATCGGGTCATTTCTAAGGTGCGTTACACCTCAGGTCAGAGAGAGGTTAGATTCTCTTTCTAAATATCTCCCTGCTTTGCTTGCTCTTTTGTCTCAGAATAATGAAGTCTAGATGGGGTTTAATCAGAAAAGTAGAGTAATGAAACACAAAGATAAATTGCTTCCTCCCATTGTTTCATCTTGCCTCTCCCTATTCTCTCCTTCTGGCTGTCATTGGGGATAAAAGCATCTGCAAAATGATTAATATAAAATCTCTGCTCCTCTTCTTTCTCTTTCTCCCCCCACTACCCCGCTCTCCTGAACATTTGGGGGATTTTCCATAGGTGTCTGCTAATATAGCTCTGGAGGCTTTTCTGATCAAGCCGTCAAACTTTCTTGGTTTGTCCTGCACGGCGCTCGAGCAGACGCCCACGTCCACCAGCCTGCCCGTCCCGCACAGCCACTCCTACCGCGACAAGGACAAACACGGAGAGCCGGAGGCCGCAGGAGAGTCGTTGCTCAGTTTCAAATGCCACACTGTCAACAACAGCGGCTCGCCAGCCAGTCAACTCAGCAAGGTAAGACGAGCAAATAAGCAGTGTGAAAATGTGTAAAATGTCCCAGTTGCTCCATTGCTTGGTGTAATGTATCAAAGGAATCAGGAAGTGACATGGTTTGTGTGATTTTTGACCACACAGTGGGAGGCTGTTTGACAAGCTGGAGCCTTGTTTTGTATGCCGTAGATCATCTCGGGGTTGCACTTGGGTCAGTCCTTTCATACAAGTCAGCAGCTTGGGAGTTTGTGAATGAGAATCAATCTTCAGTGATGGATATGATGGCCTTGTGTTCTTGTCGCTTTATATCAGCGCCACCATGGCCCCAGTTGTGGCTGTCCCAAATGACAAATAGATGCATCTGCAGCAGGCGGGCCAAGCAGTTTTATCCCCGGATCACCTAAAAAATACGACATGAAATTTCATAGAAAAAAAACAATCATTATGTATGTTTTTAAACATATAAGTACGAAAGGATAAAAATAAGTACGTGGATCTTTTTCCACGTTTTACGGCGTTTTAGTTGTGTTTGATTTCCTTCTGCTTTCATCTGACTGTGTGAAATCCCTCTGGTCTTATCAGCGTTTTCAGGGCTGCTTGTAGCTCCAGGCTGTGGAAAACGTCTCTTTACGTAGAAGACTCTGCAAAGGTCGCACACTCAGAAATCATAGTTGGGCTGCCTTTGAAGAAAGTAGAAGAATATTATTAAATCAGTAGTTAGCTTTAGACGGTGTTCCTCAAATGTGATGGTTTGGTCATGGTTGTTCCTCCTGCCTAAAGCTCACATGCTCTCATCAATGGCATGTTTTTAGCTATTAAGTTTTTAAGCAGGTCTTTTGGGAGTGCACTAACAATAAAACAACTTGCATAACTTTAAAAACAAAACTTAGGTACAAGATATTTAAGTATATTGTAATTATTTTCTGATGTCTAACAGCTAAAATACATCAATATTATTTGGATAAATATCAGGTTTTTGTAGCTATCAGTAATTTTCTGAAATAACTCTCCCTCTTATTTATATAATCTGTAAGTCTCCTTTCAGTCCTGACAAGCATTGTTGAAAATATAAGTAGCTAACAGCTAACTTTCAACTTGCTTTATCCATCCAGTATCCAGTCTTTTGTGTGTTTGAGATCGTTGCTGCGTCGAAACATCCAAATTTATCTAAATTTCAGCCAACTAGTTGTGATTTGAAGTGAGGTTGATGGTTAGTCCTCTGTCTAGATTACTCCATCCAGTTTTTGCAGTGCACCAGTTCACTGACAGCTAAACAAACCACTCAGGTGATCACCATCAGCTGAGTGGTGTTGTGTTGCTTTACCTCGACTCCTCCAAGTATCGTTCCTGACATTCTGCCAGATCGCTCCCTGCCCCACTTAATCATGAAACTTTTCTCCAGACAGCATTAAAACAATGAATTATAACCTGTCAATTCTACATTAACTTAAAAAATAAAAAAAGTATTGTCGCTGTATATTGTTGATTCATATTACCCCGTTAAAAAATGCCTGATCCTCAGATTTAATGACATCGGTGCTGAGTGGATTGAAACTCCAGACTGACGCTGTTTGTCTGACTCTGTTTGCCATGTCACCGTCTTGCCTTTTTATGGTTCTGGCTGAATGTTTTATTGTGGTGTGATACTGCATAAATATTTTGGATCAATCCTGATATGATGCCTTGTTGAATAACAAATAAAAATTCAAATACATGCACAGAACATTCCAAGTTTTGCATACTTACTGAAATAAGAAGGATGATGTGAAGCAAATACGTAATTTAGGAAACACAGACACGATATCTTGCTGTCAGCACCTGAATGATTTTGACAGAACTTTGTACAATCTCATCATAAATGATCCACTTAGTAAGCAATCAGACATGCTGCATGCTTGGATCGCTGACTCTCAATTTAAATTTTTTCTTGTTAAAAATGGTAACCTTATTTACAGTCTTTTCATTTTTAACGAGTGATTTATCATCATGCAGGTGTGTTACTAGATGAGCTGCATAGTCCATTCTGTAGCCAGTTTACAAAGGTGTCTGTTTTTAAAAGTCTGCTTTTAAATCTACTCCAGATGTTATTTCATGACCCTAAACGGGCTTTATGTTTAAGTGTTCCATCGTTGCTGAATTAAAACCAGTCTGCATAAAGTTCTCCACAGTGATATAACAGAGTCTATTAATGCTGCATTATGCCTCGTTTGCACTGAGAAGTATGGCACAGATGGGTGTGATTTGGTATGCTATTGTGTCTGTTTTTATCATAAAAGTGGCATAAGAGGGCAACAACACTGAAAAACGATATATACTCTCCAAAGTGTCATGATCCGTGTTTCTGTTTATTTATTTTTAAGGGTTTTCTGTGTTCAGCTTCTGTCCTGTGAGTCTCTGCGTCTTCCCCGTTGATTGCTTCCCAGGTGTGTCTAGTTACCTGATTACCCTCCCTGTGTATTTAAGTCCACCTGTCTCTCTTGTCGGGTCCTTGTCAAACGTACGTCGTATGTCATTTGTCTGCTTGCCACCACAGTTGAACTGGAAAGTCCTGTGTTGGTTTAGCTCTCTTTTTCACTCCTTAGTTTTTCAGTTGCTACCGGTAATTAGCTGTGTGCTAACTCTCTGCCGTGCCGCCTGTTCTGGACTGTTGTTGAGCTTTCTTCATTAAATCCATCATCACCTTCATCACAACCTGGGCCTCTGCGTCTCTCCTCACCACCTCGCAACCACCAAACATGACACAAAGAAAACTGGATTTTTAGAGCTAGATGTAATCCTTTGTGAAATTTCTGATCTTGACGTCTCTTCAAGCTATGCAAATTTTCCATTTGAAGTGTAAAAGCAGTGAGTGCAAACACACGTCAAATTAAATACTTTATTTCAACCGGGACAAATCCCTCCATGCAGTGTTGGCGAATGCAACAAACACAGCGAGAGACAGGAAACAGAATATTCTAAGTGATGCTGAAAACAAATGATCCGACTGGAAGCAAATGCTTTATGTGAAGCTCTTCTAGATGTGAGGTGTCAGGTTCATAGGAGATCAAATGTAGTTTTAGCAGCTGTTAATGAATGGCAGTGAAAGCCTGTTGAGTTAAAGTTAGCATCATTTTCCTTCACCAGAAAGGTGGCATGGCTATTCAGAGCATTCATTGTTGTGCACATTAAAAACACTGAGTATCACTTATCAGAAACAGATGAAATGCTCCAAAGGAGCAGTCAAAGACACGCGCTCCCATGTGACTCATCAGTCGACTTGTCTACCACTGCTCAGTTTAACAGCCCACAGTGAAGACTCCGGACGCACACAGCTCTGCAGCTTAACGAGGAGGTGCTACAAAAGGTGATGGCATGTTGGAAAAGATCCCAGTTGAGTTCATGGGATGAGCTAATCGGGATGCTAAATTACTAATAACTTAACACTCCCTGTTTTTGTGTAGTGACAGATGGATAGGTTGTGTAACCGTGCTGGTGTGTGTTGCAGATTTCTGCCCAGGTTCCTCTTGAAAATGAGTTTTACCTGGTTAAATTAAAGAATGATAGACAAACTTCACTTTGACTTGACTCCAAGACGTTATATCTCATACCAAACGGTGCCTCCTGCCATGCATGCCATTTTCTTGTTTCTGTAAGCAGCACATTTCGTCGAATGTGCTTGTGGATGAAAAGTGAAAACATGCAAACAGTCATATTTACCTGCTTTTCTTCTGTGATGTCAGAACGCTGTGCAACCCAGAACGATAATATGAAGAAAACTAAAAGTTAAAAGTCCAGATGTTGTGTTCCACTTTGTTTTGCGCAGCGAATCTGATGCTGATGTCGGCTAAACATCTGGTGACAGTATTGTTTTCCAGTCCAGAGCAGGCATACTCCAACATTTATTGTTGCTTTTGGTGAGAGTGTTGTGTAAGTCAGCAACAATGATAAACCACACAGTTTATATATAATAGTTTTATTCAGAACTGTGCAATAAATCATGTCATAACCATGAAGCAACATCAGTGTGTGGAGCATTGCAGTCGCTGAAGAACGCTTGGACCCAATGTGTGAAAACATAGTTGTTGTAATATTATTAAATATTGTGATGATAACATTGCTTACGATCAACGCACCTTACTTTTTCTTCATCACGTTCCTCAACACTCTTTGTGAGCTTTAGCATATCGCCTTCTAAAAATATTGTCATAATATTGTGAGTAAAAGGCAGCAAAGTAGATCCAACTGCCGCAAAATGTTATTGATATGCAGACTTTGCATGAATAATCCTACTTCATTTTGCTATTCCCCACAGATATTGCTATGACAGTTGCAGTTTAATAGGTTGTGGATATTGACTGGTTCAGACTCCTCTCCTTGTGTTGGTTTGTATTTAGTTCAGCTCTCTGTTCTCTATATCAATTTATTTCCGTGTCTTTGCTTCCTGCACTCCCCAACTGTCCCTCATCTCCTCATTAACTCACCTGTTTAGCATTCCAGCAATCAAGCTCCCCAGTATAAATATTAGTTGTTTTTTCTCAGTAGGTGTTGCAGCCGTCCTGTGTTCCTCTTGTGATTTATTAGTTTAAATTTTCCCTGCACTCAATAGATTTCTTGTTAGCTTTTGATTTTCCCTGTTTTAAGTAAAAGCTGTTGCCATTACTGACAGAACAAGGGTACCTCATAACGATCCCAGAGACTCTGTGCTGCACAGATGCTCTCCTGTTGGAGCTTTTTTTTTTTATTCTTCTGTTATATCTTAAAATGTTCCTGTTTTTGTTGTTGTCTGTAAAACTCCCCATTATTTCTCATCTTGGGGTCATAGGAAGCAGCTGTTTGTTTTTTTTTCATTAGCATAGAATATGTTAGCTTCTCAGATCAGTTGAAAGCAGCATGAAATCAGTTATCTGTAACTCAAAATGCATTTAAATTGTTTTTTTTTAGAATAAAAACAAATAATTTCTAATAGTAAAAGGGTAACTATATTTTGAAGGGAAGCTTTTAAAAAAAGCACAGCTATGCATCAACTCTTCTGTCACAAACTATTTCCTCTCTTTGTGTGTAACTGATTGCCTGGATGAGTGATCTGTCTCCAATCTGGCAAACACTTACCTCTTTTTAAAATCCTTTTTATGTCCAATTGCACTTAGACTTGCAGCATATGGCCCTGCTGATTGACACCTTTCCAAAAAGTGCCAACATTATGCATTACACCTCTCAGACATTAATGCTTGTGGCTTTATGTAATGTGTGTGTGTGTGTGTGTGTGTGTGTGTATATATATATATAATATAGACACGTTTTTTTCATTTCTTTAAACAATTCCTTTAATATTTGAAATAAATTAACTGCATTTTTGTTTTTATCCCGGTCGCTGATGTCAGCAGTTATAGTCTACATTTCTGAAAAAGTTACATGGATGACCATGCATGTTATATTTGTAACTAATTTCCAGATTCTAAAATGTTTTAACATTTTCTTGATCTGTGAAAACCAAGTATTTCCAACATTTTGAAATGACTTTATTATTAATCCTAGTAATATTGATTTTGCACTGCACTTTGTTGTGATGAAGCTAAGAACAGCATCTGGCTCCAAACCAGTTTTTTTCAATTTTTGTTCGACAGTAATTTGACTGGTTTGGCTGAACCTAAATAACAGGTCTGTAAGAGGATTAAACTTTCATGGAAAGGGGATGGATGTGTGTTTTTCTAAATAAACATAACTCCCACTGCAGTAAAGACTAAGTGATAAAGAAAAAGCTAAGGAAAAGCTCACATAAGCACAAGGATTTGCCTGCACAGAGGTTTCAATTGAAAACTGCTATGCACACTCATTGTTGTCTTGGTAGCAAAGTGTATTAGAGGAGATTTGGCTGCAACTTCCTCCCAAACAATCACATCTGCTTCTTCATTCTCTCCCACTTTCTCAGGGTGCATGTGAGTGACTGAAAGCTGCTATACGGTGATGATTTAGAGACTCAAACTGATGAACTGCAATCAACTTGCTACCTCTCACCTAATCCCTAATGATATGGGGAACAATGATGTGAAAGGCCTGCTCTAAAGCAAGTGTTTGGAAGGTCTGAAAGTTGTTTCTGGCAAAATATTACAATACCTCACCAGCTGGAAGTGTAACGACAGCAAGACTTTTAAATTAGAAAATCTCTTAGTTATTTGTCACGTCTAAAGAAAGAAATATGCAAATAGATCCACACGAGTCAGAGGGCATTTGTCATTTTCAGCATTGTGATTATTGCAGACTTGACTGCCTTGCACAATAATTATACACGTTGAATCTTTGCACAGTTTCTCATTACAAATGGATATTTCAACGTGTTTGAATTTCATGTGATAGAGCAACACAAAGCAGTCCGTTAGGTGGGCCACTGTAGGCCCGTCATGGTGAGCGTTTGGGTCAGGAGCAGCAGAGCGGCCTGTGGCAGCTTTTAACTGTGAGTCTTAAAAGTCATTTCAAAAAGTTTTCAAGATCTTCTCAGTGGTTTTCCTGGAACATAAGATCTAAATTCGCCCCTCAGTTGGTAACTGATGACGTTCTGCACAGATTCACAACTAATCATCCTTAAATTACACAACCATACGGCATCCTGTCTTATTTCCTGAGCCAATGGGCATTAGCCTTGAACTGAACTGTAGCATGAAGATTTCATAAAGGGGACACAGTTTGAGACAATATTTCCCATTTCAGATGTTCCTCTTCTGGGTCACTGACAGGTGATGTGTGGTTGGAGCATCCCGTCTCTCACTGACCCCCAGAGGTCCACAGCTCTCTGCATGCTGCTCAATGCTTTGCTGAAGTATTCATACACCGTATGTCATAATAAAACCACATTTGTCAATATATTTTACTGGACTCATTTGTGATAATGAAATATGCTTTTGCACGCAACAATCTGAAAAGTATAGAAGCCATTCATATTTAGCCCTTCAGCCACTACGTTGTAGCACCAGCTTTTTCTGCATGTACTTTAAAGGATGTCGATTAACTGAAGTTCGCTCAGTTTTTAAGTATTGCTACTGATTCTCAATTAGATTTTATTTCAGTTTAAGAGATGAATATCTTTAGCTCTAAACCCATTCTACTTCTTTTGTACTTTTTCAGTCTTCAGTGTTGCCGTGCTCTCTCTGTTTTCAGATGATTATCTAAACAGCGACAGTGAGACGTGCAGGCATGGAGTATAGTTTTATTCCTCAACTCTAATTTAAGCGTCTCCGCAACTTTTTCACTGACCTGTCCGCTGTGTTTTCACGATGCTGTTTATTCACTGATGTTCTCTGAAAAACCTCTGAGGCCTTGCTGGAATTATACTGATGTGAAATTACACACATGAAGACTCTGACTTCTAAAGAAAATAGATTGTCCGGGATTTTATTTCACAAATGCATGCCACAGTTTGTGGATTTTTGTTAAAGAAGTTTGAAAATATAACATTTTACTTCCACTTCCCAACTACAAAGTATTTTGAGTCGCTCTATCAAATACAATCTTTTTAAAACACACTGAAGGTACTGTGCATTAGCTTCCTTTAAGGCTGGATTTTCTTTCTACTTTAACTTTGAAAACTAAAGAACGACAGCTTAGGGGGTAGAAAGTCATACATTTTGTGAGATGCAAACTGTGTAGCTGTGGCTTTTCTGCTGGATAAAGTGGGAAGTTGTTCCCAGGCCACGTTCCACTCATGGCTGCAATAAGGCTCATAGCCTACATGTATCAACACCAACGCATAGATAATTTTGTCTGGAGCTTCTACTCAATTACTTTACATACAGATATCCATAAACATCTGATCAACGACATAAACAACTCCTTCTCCATTTTTTAAATGTCGGGGAATGAGTTTATTCTGACCATATCATCCACCAAAATGTGCTGTGGAAGCAAATATCTCTTCATTATAACCTCATGGTCTCAGCAGTGTGTCATTATTCAGCCATGAGGAGGAAATATTTACATTTCTGCATCTGAGACCCACAGAAGCAGCATCGCTGTCACCATCCTGTCATAAACACTAAACAGTCTTAAGGATGTTGCCAAGAAGAAATTGATCCCTGAATCATCTGCATTAAAAGCACGTTTAATATCCTTCCAAGCTGAACCATCACCATCATCACTGATTTGCACAAGAGAAACAGAGCAACAATAAAACCCAACTGTCTACTGCACAGGAAAATATTGACATCACACATCATTCAAAAGAAATATAGAGAAATCACGAGCTCTTGGCTTAGAAATGATCAATTTGATGCAGTTCATTTATGTAGCGTCAATTCACAACACGTCATCTCAAGGCACTTTACAAAAAACAAACTGCTTTAGACTTAAACTTAAAGTGAAGCACATGCATTCCAATTGATCCAGACATCGCAGCCGATATCAGTTTATTTTATTTACAAAAGACAAAAAAACCCTGCAGACTGCCTCAAGTCATTGACTTGCAGCATCACTTCTCCTGAACGAGCACATAGCCAACGATGCAGTAGACAATCACTTGTGTTGTCATTAACTTTGTGACAATCTTGTACTGAGCATGCATGTAGCAACAGTGGTGAGGGAGAAACCTTCAACAGAACCAGAACCGGAATCAGCTGGGTGTGAACAGCCATCTGCTACCACTGACTACAGAGCATACACACACACACACACACACACACACACACACACACACACACACACACACACACACACACACAGAAAAACAAAGAAGCAGAAGTACTGATCAAACTTTGGACTTGATCATAACATACTGTAAAACATAGACATCTAATTCCTTTGAAATAATTTTCTCTACTTTATAAATGCACTCAAATGTAATTTTTTTTCAGTGTGCCATTATGCACCTGCAATAGAATAATTTATTTTATGTATGCAGCTCTACCAGACATGCAAACACATTTGTGATTATGCAGTTTAAACGGAGAGACTATGTTCTAAGACAGAGGTGACCTGCTTCATTTGAAGGCAAATACATCAATCAATAAAAAATGCAATATGTAAAACATAACCCACAGTCATACAAGAAAACCAAATAGAAGAAAAACTGAAGGTGACGTAATCATTCCTTTCTGATTGGAGTTTGTTAGGGATGTATTATGGATCGGTTTCCAGTAAGCAGCACTTAAAGTGCTTAACTCCAGGATGAATGTTGCAGGGGCTCCTCATTAGCTTGTTGACCTGTGACTCAGAATGCAGGGGCCACACATTAGAAAAAATCTCCCTTACATGTTTGACATACAAACAATTTGAGGTTAATTGGATGGACGCTCAGCTACGATTAACTGACAAAGTCAAATGGCTCCTGGCATTAACAGTAGATCAAAAAACAGGCTTGTAATTGCTCTTGCTTTTTCTTTTGATGAAGCGGGGATTGAGCTTGTGTGTGAGTTTGGGAGCATTTATGCATACTTGTGTTGTTGAACTTACTTATGCATGCAAGCTGATATCATTTCACATCACGGATTTGATGAAATGCAAAGTTTGAATCTTAAGTACGAACTGTTTATGTATGCGTCTTTGACCGCACATCCATGCATTACTCTTCAGTGTGAAGGTAAATTTTTCTCCCTCCCAGAGGAATCACATCTTTCTTTCTCTTTGCAGCTCGGTGATACAAACAGGCCTGTGATGCAGCAGTGAGAGGCCTTGAATGCTAAACACATCATAAGAGAGGAAAGCACAGGGGAAAAGGGGAGGGGAAGCAGGAGGAGGGTAGACAAAAAAGAGAAGTGGGAATGCAGGATAGTGAAAGAGAGAATGGATACAGTACAGCCCAAAATGACAAATGAGAGACTAGAAACGGGGCTTCTACTGGAGCAAGAAGCGAAGCTGTGAGATTCAGTGGGAATAAGAGTAACATTAGGAACAAGAGGAGAGAGAAATTGCCTAATCAATAACTGGAGATCAACAGACCCTTGGGGCTACTGTCTATTTCCATTGACTCAGAGAAAAAGATTTATTTCCATTTTATGAAAAGACAAGGAAGTTGAACTCCTACCTCATGTATTCTGTTTTCAACATGAATCCATCTCACTGCAATTATCTAAACTTTTTTTTTTTTTTTTGCATTTTCCTAAATCAAAGGCTAGAGTTTCCTTTTTTTAAGTTACTTCTTCCCAAAGTGGCTTTAATACATTATCAAACATCACATTGAAGGATACAGGAAGCTCCTCTGTGGGCTGTGTTGTCCGTTGCAGAGTTTAACTGCTGCATAACAATGATTTCCATCTCACTCTGCACCACAGGGCACAGATGAATGGATCCATTTGCTCATTTCTGATTCATCTTTATTCATCTAATTTTTTTCAGCACTTTGCTTAACACCATTTCATCAGACGAGGATGTTCATATAATTCACAGATGTATCTCAATAAACACGGCCGCTGCATAAAAATTTATAAAATATAGGAGTTCCACTTTTGAATTCATGAAGTCATGAAGTTTTTGATGCTATTCTGTGACGCTACCTGCATACAGTCAATTCGGAGACATTCTGAAAACGACAGTCATGATGACAACGGGACAGAAATGAACTGAACTCTGGTGAACAATAATTATCATTTTCATTTGTTTCAAGTCTGATGAACCAGAAACCAACTAAGACATGCTTTACACCTGCCCTTCGGGACTTTTTCTTTTGTAATCAGAAGAAAAGTAGATATTGAAAATATAAAAGTAAATACCTTCCATTACTCCATTCATTGCCGTTTCTTCATCCAGAATCGGGTTGGTAACCAGTTCATCTTTTGGGGATCTGAAGGTATTCCCATCCCATAAGGGATGTACGGTTCTAGGAATCCTCGATCACATTCCCAAATCACAGCTGACCCTGTAGAGGACTCTGCTTCCAGTTCCTCCCCAATGATGGAGCTCCTTCGCTTCATAAGGCTCAGCCAACCCACACGACCAGAAGGTTCATAACAGCTGCTTCGACCAAGGGTCTCCCTCTTTTAGTTGTTGACCCAATTGTATGACCTCATATGATGGTCAGCGTTCGCACACCAAAAACACACAAACTTTCAGAAAACTTCCAGTTTTCTGAAAGTTTGTTCAGGATTAGTGGAGCATAAAAACTGAGTGCTGCTTTTTCTGATTCATTATTATTCATGATTACCAAGGTTTCTTATAGTGAGTCCTCCTGAATTGACTGCTCCGCATCCGGTTGTCTGTAATGTACCTTTAAACTTTGACTTTTGACCTCTGCACACTCTGCTTGTTTGCACTGTTTCGCTGCCAGTTTTTCTGTGGACTAAATAAACTCTTACTTGTTCCTGACAAGTTACAGAATCCATTCCAGCTGCAGGCAGCTGCCATGTAAACAAAACAATAAAACTGCAGTTTGTAATGCCAGCGTGAAACGCATACCATGCAGAGAACAGTGAGAACAAACATAGTTAAAGTATTTTTTTCTTGAAGTACCCGAAATGGGGTCTCCGACATGCTAACTCTCTTTCAGTTAAGCTACTTATTATAGGTTGGTGCAAAATTTCCCCTCTTGCAGGAGGACTAGAACCATCTGTCAGCTTTCAGTGTTCTCTGAAGCAACCTTGAGATTTATTTTACCAGCCGTGGCATTTTTAACAAAAACGGCACGTCTTCAGCCAACAGCACCAATATGGTTCAAATCCCAGAGTAACTCAAAGCAAACAGGCAACAGCACATTCCCTCTCCAAATAACAAATGAAGTCCAGCCAGGAACAGAAAGTTGATGGTCTTGGCAACAACCAGATATTTGTTTTGCCTTTCTAGAAATTTTCGGCGAGACGTATGCAGGAATAGTGTTCTGTATAATAAATGCTTTTCCTTCTTCATATAGTAAATCTTCTAATTCTAACAGTTTAAATGGCTGTGTCAACTTGGTGACAGTTGATGATATTTTATCTCTGAGGCCAATTATCTGTGCCTCCACATTGACATGACATTAGGTCATTAGACCAGGCAGGAGCTGAGCTTCCTTCCCTATTATAGTCAGATGGCATTTATCATCGTTGCCTTCTCATTTGCACTTACTTGACCCTTCCCTCCAGTAATAAAGAGGTAGGTTGGTTTGCTTACATTGATTTACTCTGCATTTTATTTATTATTATATTTGTTTTTTGGGGTTTGTGGAGATTGTAATGCATTATTGCTGTGCATGCATAGTTTAGATCAGAGTTGTCTAGAAATGTCATGTTAACCTGCTAAATACGTATGAAGACCGGTTTTACTTTGTTTGGGACCTTTGACCTTTTGAAATGTCCAATTATGTTTTAGTTTCAACCATCTGACCCAAACAGTCATCCTTATGAAATGTACAAAGCAGACTAAGAATCTTAGCTGACCTACCTGGTCACAATTTTAAGGACAAGTTTGGTTTTCACTTCAGTTTTGAGTTCTGACATTTTTAATGTTTTGGCACACGTTTATTTATCTGTCTTTTGTGTAGTCCTTTCATTCATCCCTCATTCAGTTATGTTCTTCTGTGTTTGGTTGCAGTCTTTACAGACTGTGTCAAAGCCATTCTTCCTCGGTGCCTCAGTTCATGCTCCCCCACAGCTCAGTGCGCCTCGTTCACTAAAATAAACTCACCTGAGCATTGCTCTCCCAGTTTATGTGCTCAGTCTTTTATTCAGTCACTGCTGGATTTTCCTTTCTTTTCCTGTGTGTTCAGTCCCATTTGTGTCTCAAGTTTTGATTCCTGATTTTATTTAAAGTTTATTAAAAAAATGATTCTGCCTCATGCATTTTTTTGGATATTTGACAAAATTATATTGACTATTTTTGGACTATAGATAACCAGTTTAAATTCCAGTCAGAAAACTGGTCAAATATCCAACCAGAATTACAACAGAAGCTTGTTGACCATTTCAAAAGTTGTCAAAGAGCATCATTTAACCAAATCCCAGACATTTAGAGTTTCTATTTTAATATTTATTGAATATTATTACTGAATCCCTGTTTTTGAAATTATACAACTATTAACAAAAAGTGCTTTTCAAGCAAATCATTAAAAAAATATATTAAAAAAAACAAACAATGAGCACAATGAGTGTATGTAAACTTTTGACTAAAAATCCAACAGCATATGCATTTTTCATATTTTTCCTCACCTGTTCTCCTCATGCTCTGCTCAGCTGTTTGAAATGTGTCCTGAAGCTGGAAATGCTCAGCCAGATGACTGAGTTCAGCTCCGACGCTCAAAGTATTCCAAGCCTGTCCTGCTTTATCTGCCGCCTTTTGCTTTTGGTGTGAAAATCAAAGTTGAACTGACTCTGTTCTTTCCTCCTTTCTCTCCCCCCATTTCATCTCCGAAAGTAGGCCCCAGCTGAAAGTAGGGTGAAGCACCAGGGCGTCCTTTGCAGTTCAACTCGTTTGGTCCCTTCATTGGCTTCTCTTCCACACCATTGTGTTTTACTCATGCTGTTCCAAGCTACTTTTGCTCCCGTTCTTGTAACTTGGCTCCCATGTCAGAAGGAGGGTTGTGAATTACCCTGAGGGAACATCTTGCCCAAGGTCGCCATGAAAGCACAGCACGGGATACGTACAGAAAAAAAGAGAAAAACAAATGGATCTTGTTGACTTGATTGGATATGCTGCTTAGTAATGGATAAAGCAAAACATCAAACTCACATTGAACAGCTGTTGATGTAACAGCCTGTCAGTTCTGCAAATCTTGATGCAAAGCAAATTTTTTTGATGGGATTTTTTTTTTTTTTCTTGACTATAAACTTTGCATCTGTTCATTGTCGGCTCTTAAGTTTAACCTGAATGTTTTCACATGTGCCCCGTCTGTAGGCTGCACAGTGACTTCAGACAGGTTCATTTCTACATAATATTAGAAGTTAATTGATTTTAGTAATTTAAGAAAAAAGAAATCTCGCAATGTATGACATTTTCATGTTTTTTGTTAATTTTGAGAATCAAATGACCTGATATCCCAGGCTGACATTGTAAATGAGTCAGTTCTCAATAGTCTCACTTAATTACATAAAGGTCAAATAATAACAAACAAAAAATGAACTGTCAACCTATCCAGGACTCTTGTCCAATAGCTTTGGGGGTAGGCATCAGATGCAGCGTCCCTGCAGTGTAAACAACTTTAAAATACAATTTTTGATAAATAAATGTTCTGTTCTGGCAGTCAGTGACATACTCCACAAATCAGAGAAGGCACAAAAAGTCATTACTTCCTGTTGAGAGATTCCTAGGTTGCAGTGTATTTAGGGAAAGTTGAGTTGAAGGAAAAAATGTAGGAAAAAGTTTGAAATGTTTTCTGAAGCACAGCCAAGTCAGGAGTTTAGGTACAGTTAAAGTGTGGACTGGAGCTGGAATCAGTTTTTCGATAGGCAGCACAGATTTTATGAAACACTGAGTTTTGCGTTTTTATGGGCTGAAAGCCATAGAGCTTTAACTATCAGTTTGTACTTAAAAAATGTTTCACATTTTCAATTTGAATGACTGAAATTATTAACTTCCCATTGTATTTTATTGAGATTCTGCTATTTCTTCCTTGTGCTTTTTGTTAAAATGCTCCATCTGCTCTGTCTGTGTAAAACTGCCTTTCTCTGCAGCTTCTTCCTCTTCACGTTTTTGGGAAGCAGTTTATTGTAACGTCCATGAAAAAGATGGAAATGGCAGAGGGGAGCTGGGCTATTTCCTAATTATTCTGTAGTGCTTGCAAGTTGCACCATCTGTCGAGCTTCTGCCACTCCTTCAATTAAGATTCTTAGATCGGGCAGATTTGAGTTTTACTGCTCAGCTAGTGTTTGCTCATATGAAATCTGCTGCAAAAGCACCGGCGTTCACAAGTTATAATTACAGTGACAGTGTTCTGCACTCAGCAGTGGGATATCGCTCGCGAACTCTGTATATTTCTCTCTAATTATTGTTATTGCTTGTGTGGAAATAGTGGTTCTCACCCCCTGCCGTAGCCACTGCTGCAACGTTCAGGGCTGTAAGTTTGGCATAGCAGTTACAAGTCCTCCCACAGAGTGTCCATAATTTTGCATTTACTCAAACAATATAAGCTGCTTATTTTTAATGCTCCGCGCACTGACGCAGCGACTCGCACAGATTCGAAGTGTTCCATGTATTTGGGATTCTATTTGCGAAATCTATCAGTAGGTTGGTTTGGTTGCTGTAAAAGCTTTCCATCATGCTGTGATGCAGAATAATCGGAGCCAGCTATCTGGTTGGTGTCCTACATGTTCTGGTGCTGCTGAAGAGTAGCATGCTGGAAGAAGTAAAACTAATTTTATCATAAAAATAGAAACTGAAGTATTTTCTGAAACATGTATCGGGCTTCCACAGGGACCAGATTGGGTGTGTAAAGGTGACAACAGTCATGTTGTACAGACTGACAGGCGACTCGATGGTATGAAATGGGTTTAAAGGCTCCAGCTTCTGTTTCATTGAACATTGTGTTATGATTTCCTCTCAATCATTAACTTTTTAGCTTTTGTTTACAACTTAATGAAATCAGTTTGGACAAAGTGAAACTGCTGTAAAAAGAGTAAAAACAATGTGTTTACTTTAGAGTATTTTAGCTCCAAAGTGTTGTGGGAGTGTTGATAGAAGGCTCTCTTTCACTTTTATCTTTTCTGGGTGAATCTTTAGTGGGAGGGTAAAAAAAACCAAAATCCACCTACTTTTAATTAACACCAGGTGGTTATTTATTGTCTCATTGGGATTTATTTTCTCTTTTGCACTTGTGTAACCACAAGGATCACTTCGAAAGGCAGAGTAAACCTCGTCTTTTGGAGAGTGTTCACTGAGTACAACGGTAAACTGCTCAAAAGGTTAAACTGACGATCGTTATATCTTACTGTGGAGTTAGTTTGGATGCGTTCATATATTTTGGTCTCTGTAGAGAAAAGATGTCAGATTTCAGTACCTCCCTCCAGTGGTCTACATCTTAATCATTGTTGTTCACACGTTTCTAAAAGGAGGAAGGAAGTTCTGTGCTGCTTGATTACAGATGCACTCAACAACTGAAAATGTGATTTTATTTTCCTCAGCTCTATTGACCTATAATCTACCGTATGACACGCCTCACTGAGCCGTTTCAGTTTTTAATGTGAAACATTTGTAAGATTTTCCTGGAGACTCTGTCGTTGTGAATGATGGCATGATTCAAACTGATTGCACCCTCTCTTTATATTTAATAAGAAGGATATTGATATTGATCCAACAACAGTTGCTTGTTAAAAATGGCTGTTTAGAGGAGTGTGCTCATATGAAGTCCTGCTAAGAATAAAGTTGGAGGAGAAGAAAAATGATTTGCTTTGATTCCCTGCCTGGTGTGATGACAGCTCACTCAAATGAACTAATGAGCTTCTCCGCTGCCGGTGGGAGTGTCTGAGCTTCTCTGAGTCTAATTATGATCCTAAAGCATTCATTAGGAGCAACTGTTTTACTTCAAGGCGAGAAAAGCAAACTGGAAGTTTAAATTGTGAGGATTGATGGTTTGCAGGTTAATAGTCTTGTCTTGCTCACTGTTGACTGCTTTGACAAAAAAATATTCTTTTAAAGAGTTAGTATGTAAAATCAACTCTCTTCATATTTACGTCATGTTGAAGCTTTGTTGGTATCCATCCAGCTGTGCAAAACGTCTCGGTGGACTTGGCTCCACGTTTGAGGTGAGGCTCATCCTCAGAGCTGCAGCTTCAAAGCTACCAAGCTTTCACCTCACAGAGCAACCTTTCCCCACTCGGCTCCTTCAGACTAGCCAGCAGCAATTGGCAAACACCTGGTGGAGCTGCACATCTGCTGAGCTCATTATACCAACTGTTTTGGTAAAAATGTTGTTGGTTAATAGGGTTTATAGAGGAGCGTTGTTGTGATGACATGCTGAAGGCGCAGTGTCAGAAAGGGCAATTTCAAGGCAATAAATTACAAAGTAATATTTCTTTAAGCCATATTTGAAACGTATAGCGGATAATACCGCCCCTTTAATAGTATTAAAGGAGCAGCTGTTAGTAGTGGCAACTGTCAAGTTAGCAGTCTTCAATTTTTCATTAGCATAAATCCTCAAATAAATATTTAAAATATGTAGGGGATCAACTTCTACACTAATATGTGTGTAATTACCTATAAAAATGCATTTTATTTAAAGAATTGGACACCTGAAGTTCTTAGATTTGGAAACACATTCTGATTTACTGGGATGCATCTCTTGGTGTGAATCAACATTAAGAACCAGAAAACGGATCCCTGCCTCGTTTTCTTTGCAGTGAACTCTGCAGCCCTGCAGCTTTATAAATCAACCAGAGGGCAAAGCTGCATCAAGCAAACAGAACATATAACAACACTGTCAGAAGACCTACAGAGGAATCTGTGTGCATTCATAGTCGCCTCCTGAATTTATTTCTGTGTTTATTTGACCTTCTGTTTATTTTTTTTGTTTTGTTTTGTTTTTTTGTTGTTGTTTTTTAAGTTTTCTTTTCCCACAAAGTCCTTCACAAATATCCAGGTATCATTTTGGAGCCACAGGGAATGCTTTTTATTTTATTTTATTTTATTTTTTTTTGCAGATTTGCTCCACTGCAGTAATAATAGGTGTTTTATTGCTTTAGTTTTATTGGTTATTTTAGTGGGGCTATGGTATATTTTCAGTGGAGCAACATTATTGTAATCCAGTCAGAATAAGTAAAGAGATCTGTAAAGTAGAGTTATAAGTCTAGTGAAATGCTGGTTATATCCCTTTATTACAGAGCAAAGGGGTCAACTGCTACAGTCGTTCTGCTGCTTGTATTTAATCTGCGGTTTATTGTCCATGTCCCCATTTGAGTCACCTTGTTTTTCTTGTTCCAAATTAGACAATGCATATTCTCAAACTGAGTCCAGTAATACCTGCATTAAAAAGACTGAAGTGTTTACTCTGTTACGTCTAACACTGACCTGCTGGAGTATCTGAAGCAAGACCAGATTGCATTAATTACAATAAAAAAAGTGATATTTTTCTGCACTGGCCTGGAATTTTAATGCCTCATCAGGCAACAGTTTGTTGATTTCGGCAGGAGCGAGGAGAGGGCAGGGAGGACCGGAGGGGAGGCTGCTGGTTCCTTTTCTTTTGACACTGTGCCAGGACTCAAGTTGACCTAAACCAAATAAATGTGCAAGTCTAACCTTTTTAGAGCCAAAGTTTATCTAATTTCTTCCTAATAGTAAGAAATGAGTAATACACACAATGATATACTCAAAATGCATTGCAGAGAAAGGAAGAGTAGGAAAAGAGCACTCGTACTCTGACCTTTTGGGTTTTGCCCAGTGGAAGTGACATGGTCATTAACAGGTTCAGAAGTTATTTAAATCTAACCTAAAAGGAACAAAAGTACACAACAGCATTCCTGTTTTTCTTTTCTGCACACACACTGCAGACCACCTGGTTACACCCCTCCCACTTCAGCATATGTCACAGTTTGTAGTCATTTGACAAACTTTGAAGGCATTTTGTTAAAAATCGTACAAATGTACGTAATAAATCCTGACCAGGTCTGATTAAAGCTCCTCATGTCACCTGCAGATAAAAAAAAAATGGTTAGTGGAAACTAAAGATCAGTACTGCTGTCCATAAGATGAGGCAACAAACTTCTGACCAAGCAAACAAGTATGGAGATAAATAATATGTAATAGTATATGATACTGGATTTGTAATCTGCTTTAGCCTTTTTGTGTGTACCTTAGGATAGTTGTATCCCAGAGTATCTTTAATCCATGAAAGTGACAGTTTTTTTCCTAATTGTACTTTTAAATCTAACATTCTAACTAAATCAGTTTCTCAGAGCATCACAAGGCCTGACAGCTCACCTTCTGGGATGGTCACCCCTGAAGATGGTTTGCTGTCAGCTGTTTAGGAAATGTGAATGGTCTTTCTCACTTGTAAAATAATAGACTTCAAATAGTGTGAAAACCCGTTCCATGTTGATGGGCTGCAACAATTGCTCCTACATGGTGAAAGCTGATGTCTTTCCAACTTGGCATTGTGTTGATTTGATACACACCATAATGTTCCAGATCAGCAAACAGGGGAAATAAAGGAAACGTCAGTTTTTAACGCTGGATGATGAAAACTCATCCAGTGTGAATAGCAGCACCTGGGTTGCCTCTTAAATAAATTAGAGGCATAAAGGGTATTGTTAGTTTTTAACACACGACTTTTATTCCAACTATGAAAGTTAGCATATTGTTGGCAGTTTACTGGTGATACTAATCACATGACTAGTTAAGTCATGTCTGATTAAAGCATTGAGCCACGTTCTGCTTGATGGCATAAGTAAATTTGTATTATTCCAGTACATTATTATTCTATTATTTATGTTCATTGAGAGAAATTACATAATTGCTGAGTGCAAAATATCTGCTAACAATCCAAGTCACATTTAATGTCAAGCTACAGGCTACCCTGATTGCCTCATTTCTCACTGCTAATTAAAAGCAGAATCTTAGCCCAGTAATTACAGATTACAGAGAAAGTGTTGGAATTTGTCCAGAAGACAAAGAAGCAGAACCATTTCACCCACAAAGCCGAAGTCAAAAACCGGTTCTTGCTTCCGAGTGAACAGCGTAAGAGTTCAGGTAATCTTCCCAGCATCTGTCTGGCTGTTCTGCCTCAAATAACAGGAGTCGTCTAATTATCCCTCCTGCTCTGAATTTGTTCTTTCTCCTCCTCCTCCATCTCTCTTGTGCACAACGAAGTCTCCAACCTTTTCCCCTGCTGCGTAATCCAGTGCAGTGCTGCTCTGTGCTCTTTTGAGGAGCGTAAGCAACTCCGGGCCCCACTAATCCATGTTGGCGCTCTCAACCCTCTCTCTGCACAGATTTTAAGATGAAGGATCATCTGCATGTGTTTCCCAGAAGCTCATCTCGTTAGCTGCCTCACTTTGCATTCACATTGCCTCTGGCCATGTTGTTTCACTTCGGTCTACTGACATACACGTGATATAGTCAGCTTGTTACAATGAATCCTGAGCTGTTTCACTGAATTAGACGTATAATGAAATTGGTGTGGCTGCACAGCCGGTAATTGGGGAACTGAGTATATTCAATTCATACGAACAAACCAGAAGGCTTATTAAAAGAGAAGGTCACTGTCGTATTTGAAGGTAATCAACATTTTGCTGCCACACACAAATATTGAACTTCTTTGCACTTTGTTACATTACAAACTTTTCTGTATTTACTGGGACATTATGTGACAGACCAGCATAAAGAGTGGAGTAATTGTGAAGTGAAAAGATAAGGATACGTGGATTTTCAAATTGAAAATCTAAGTGTTGCATGTATTTATATTGATGCCCCTAAATACAATCTGTAACAACTAACTGCCTTAATAGTACACAGTGTGCAATTTAATCCCAGAATAATTGCAGTTGTTAAGTGAAGGCCTTAGGTTTGTTAAAGAACATCAGTAGAGAAAAAAGCACCATGAAGGCAAAGAAATCCAAATCAGCTACAGCTTATAAAACAGTATTCCAAACTTTAACCATCTTAATGAAATGAATGAAGCACAGCCAACCATAATATGGCTCTTCTCCTAAATCAATGGACCAAGCAAGAATGGTATTTCTCAGGAAAAAAAGAAAAAAGGCAAGAAGTCCTTGAATATCCTGGAAGAGCCACAGCAATATGCAGGCCATATGGGAGAACCTGCTAACAGGACAGCTATAAGACGTAAACTCCACAAAGCTGGCCCTCATAAGAGAAAGGCAGGGAGAAAATCAATATTCGAAAGAAAGCCGTGAGACGTCCTGTTTGCAGTTTATTAAAAACCATGTAGAGGACAGAGCAAACCCGTGGAAGAATGGACCATGGCCTGATGAGACCATGCATGCAAAATCCTGAGTGGTTCTAGCATCACAGTGGCAAAGTTCAGACGTAAATGCTATTTGAATGTTATATTCACAGACAGTCTCCATTCAGAGAAACTTGAACTATTTTACAAAGAACGATGGGCAAAACATTTCAGTGTGCAGAGCTGGTAGAGACACACCTGGAGAAGTAAGTGCAGCTGAAATTTCAGCAAAAAAGTGACTCAGGATAGAAACCACACTTTTCACCATTTTTTAAGGCAACCTTTGAAAATCTTGTATCAAATTCCTCCAATTTCACAAGATGCAGCTCTTTGTGTCGGGCTGTCACATAAAATCTCCATAAAATGCATTAAAGGTTGTGACAAAACGTGAAAAAACTCAGGGACAGGAAGTACTTTTTGTAAAAGTACTTTCAACATGACGGTTTTAATTGCATGTCCATTTCATAACATCATTCTGAAAAGAACAGAGTAGAATTTATGTCCCTTTAATAAATAATATAAGCTCCAAAATACTACTTTGATTGGAAGATTTGTTTAAAATGGTTATAAAAGGGTGTGTAAAATTGTGCACCATAGCACAACATACCCTCAAATCATAGCAACCTGTTTTTTTTTTAAGAATGTCCCATAAGATTTTCATTTTTGTTCCTAAAATGTCCTACAAGCATTTTTTTTTTTTTTTTTTTACTATTATTTATATGGACAAGTACCGGTTTGAAAAGCATTTAGTCATTAGCTCCCAGGATATTGAGCAACAATCTTCCTGTTGCAGCTTCTCTTATTAAATGACATTATTTGCCCGGTGAGCTCTCAGCCTTACGGCTCTCCTGTAAGCTATTGGAGTTTTCTAAGCTTCCCGCTGTTGAAGTATCTACTCACACACTGACTTTCCACAGCCTGGTGAAGTGCATCAAGTATGTTTAATATCTCATGTTAAAGATCTGGCTTCTGTTAGGCTGATTGCCTGTGGAGCTATTAAAACACTGACATTTATGGTTCTTAAGTGTTTAATTTGGACTTGTCTGTAGTGTGTATTGAAAATGAAATATTTTTGGCAGTATTTGTTTTTAATTATGAACAGCATTTGTCTTTCTGCTCTGGAAAAGTCCCCCAGTGTCATGCAGGAGGTCAGTCATGACTTGACAATTGCATTCAGTTATTTTGTGTATAATTTCAACATTTCCATGGACAAAATTGCAAAATTTACACACTGGCTGTTCAGATACAGGGAATCAGTGTGAGGTGAGCCAGTGATGAACTGTGAACTGCTTCATTCAGTGTCACACACACTGAAGGAAGCAGGCAGTTTACAGTTCTGCATCCTGTTTGTCTCAATGTTGCCAGTATACATGTTTGCTTACACATGTACTGAACATGTCTAATATATTTAATAAAAATTAGCATTTTCACTGCGCGCTGTAGCAGATCAGAAAAAGTGGAGATTTGCACCGATAGGGGGCAGTGCTGAGTCCTATATGTGCAAAAGGCAGCAGAGGTTCTTCTTCTGAAAAGACTGAAAACAATCGGAAAAAAATACAAAAAATAGTCTGAGTCTTTTCCTCAGGGATCATTACCACTACGGCAAAACATTAGAATTTATGCAACACAGTGATGGAGATATTCACTCCGTTTGTATTTATATGCAAGTAAAAGTAAGATCATACACGATTTTCAATTTTAATAGTAAAAAAAAGAGATCAGCCAAAAATGTGTAAATAAAATTCCCTCAAATTTATGCTTTTATTTTTCATTCTGTCACATTTTTGAATAGTATGAAGTTTATTAAAGCATCTTTTTTCGAAATAACTGTTTTAATTCAAGTCAAAATTGCAACGTAAGCTTTTATTTTGGATTTTATATATTTGTACACCCAACTCTGAATGAGCTCACCAGTCGCTAACATGTCACATGTCACTAATCCACAACACTTACCGTGTTTTACTTTGGTTATGTGTCAAAAACAGACACTACTCGTTTTACAGTTCTGCATCAACTTTATATTTGTCGGTTAAATAAAGTCCCAAAATGCGGTTGTAATGTGACAACAATGTGAAAGAGTTCTGGTGGCATGAAGACTTTAGCTGCATAATAAATAAAAGTGATTAAAACACTGAACTCTGTAATTAATCTGGTTCATGATGATTCACATGAACTCACTGGATCTGTAGATTTATGGCTTAGGTCAGATCAGTCTAGTGTAATCCCTTTGATTCTTGCAATGTGTTCATTATTAGTCGGCAGATTTTTTAATGAGCCATTAGTCGTGTTTTAGAGCATCCTAAGATTTTACGCAGCACACTGTGTTGTTAAAAATGTTTATCTGATTTAGGGTATTATTCTGTTATGACAAGATGATTCGTGTTTTCCTCCTCACCTGAGGTTCTTACTTACAGAACTTCATCACTATTTTTATTGATTACTTTCCAGAACTCTATTTGTAGCTTAAATTGATACCAAAGTTTGAATTGAAGGAAGCATTTTTATTTTCCAAATGAGTCCTGATCATTTTCAAGCTTCAAAGTGTCGATCCATAGCAGACTATTCTCTCCCGATGAAAATCTCGTTGTTGTGACAGTAGATGTCTGCGAGGGCTAAGGGCTTGAAAGCAGACGGCTGATTTTTCTGCTGCACACACAGGTTTAGGAGGGCTGAGGTGGGAGGGGTAGATGGAGGGTCATACCAGCTTTAAATAATTCACATCATAGACCGGCATAGCGAGGTGTTTGTGACCATATTGCAGTTCTGTTCTTCTCTGAGCTGCTTTAACAGAGAGGCACGCAGACAGTGAGATGTGTTTCTGTCCAGGCCACTGGACAGTGGCTCTTCATAATTCATGAGAGTTTGATAAGGAACTAAAAGCCTTCCCTTACTCAGACAAAGGAGGTGGAACAGAAAGAGACTGGAGAAATTAAGGTGTGCAGTTAGATGTGACAAAGCTGCATGTGCATCTCTGTGCACCAGAATATAAAAAAAGTTTAGTCATTTCAGTAATTCAGTTTAAGCGCAGGGTCATTTTAATTATTTTTCAAGTGTTTATAAAATTGACTATGGCACAAAAAAAAAAGCTGAAAATCAGTTTCTCTGAAAATTAAAATATTACTTAGAACTCTTATGTCATTAGTTGTAAATGATAATCATTAAATGGAAGAAAATGGAAGATAAGAAACCAATTTGTTAGAATTCAAGCACTACTTTTACTATTTAACTGCTTTTTAACAAGCAGTTTTAATGGTATTTTTCATTTAGATGCCCCTATAATCGAGGGCGCAGAAAAGTGAGGAAATTAGTGATCGATTTAAATAAGGTTGTGAAAATGCTTTTTAAAGTGGCTTTTTGTTTCAGGATGCAGCGATCACTGTTCCATCCACAGATCCCAACGCGTCTTTGTCCTCCTAAACAAGACGGTTCACAAAGCCGCCAGTCAATCAGTTGAGTTGTTTCAGTAAAGATGAACCCTGAATGCCTCCAGACAAAATACGTTTCAAAGGAAATAACACATTCTATACAACGTTTCCAACTGAATTTATATTTATATAATATGATTATTGTTGATGGAAAGCAAAAAAAATCAATCTCCCCACTTTTCCAGGAAAGGAATAAACTCTAAGTTGACAGTTTCCTTAAGCTCTCTCTTTTTTTCAGGTATTTCCGCTTAGCTAAAGTGTGTCTCCTAGTTTTTCCTTCGCTGGAAGAAGGCAAACATTGCAGATATTTGCACCTTGCTGCATCAGCCCAGTTGTCCGAGGATCAGAGTGTTGACTGAAAAGGCCTCGGAGTAAGACAGCAGTTAATCCCTCTGCACTAAACTAGAAGAGGGGAAACGCGCCACCTTGTTTCAGAACAGCCGTTGACAGAGAGGCAATGCATTGAAAAGAGGGTGATATGAAGGGAAGAAGGTTAGCAGTAGGGGATGAAAGATAAGAGAAACCATCACACGAAAAAGCAAGTAACAGGTGTCTGCTGCGTTTCCAGATAAGGCTCTTCTATGCAGTTATACTTTGGAGGACACTGGATAAAAGCTGAGGGATTATGTATGCAGAGGAGGGTTTCTTTTGAAGACTGCTGCTTTGTCGTTAGCTTTTTAAGAGTAAAAATGGTGGTGAAATGGTCACAAAGGTTCCTTCAACAAGCAAGAAAATCACCAACAGTGTAATTCAGTGAGCCTGTCAGCTGTTAGCGCTCATTAATGATTGATGAGCAGATTGGACATCGCAGTGAGAAATGGTGACAAAGTAACAGCAGACAGGTCAATGAAATGCTAGTGTACCATCTTACTGAAACAAAGACCAAATGGTTTTGTTGACTGTTTAGAAAAAAAAACATTTTTAGAAATTAGCAGGGTTTACTCCAACACCAGTTTATTTTTGTGCATTTTTAACATATGTAAATAACTGATCATGTTACTATTCTCCATGGCAGATGCATAAAAACCCCAAAATAACACTAGTTATTCCTCTTTTGCACCATCCAAAAGAGTTGCAGCAAACGGATGATGCAAGTTTACAAGAAGGCATAAATTCATATTTGGAAAAGATTGACTGGTTTCTACAAAGTGTATTATTATATTATAAGCAAAACAATCTGACTTAGAAATACTTAATTAGATCATGTCGGTTGTAATCGTGTGTAAATATGAGATAACTGCAGTAAATTTATCCACGTTTATCACACAGTGAGAGACTCATATTGGCCCATGCATTGATGTTATGAGGGAAATTTTTTATTGAAAAATGATGCTGCTGTGTGACATGGAGACCCCTTATTTCCTCATTCCTTAGGACATGAGCTGTCACATCCCATTAAGGTAGATCAGCACTGGGAATAGCAGAGAGCCTGATGGACTGAGATGAATTTAGATGTAGCGATCTTGCCTGGGATAAGCTTTAATAGATTACATTTTATGGTGATGTGGCCTGTCCTGTTTTTTTTTTGTGTGTGTGTTTTTTTTCACTTTTTTTTGTCTGAGCTTCACACGCACAGAGACCTGCACACGATAACACCAATCCCAAACAAACGCGCCGCCGCCCACTCTCATCAAGAGTCGCTCTCTCTCTCTCTGCCTATAATAATGTCTCTCACTCGCCCCCTCATCGCCGTGTTATGGCGCAGTGTTTGGTTTGTGTTTTCCACCTGTGTCTCACCTCTTATGAGGTTTGGCGTCTGCCTGAGCGATACGTCTGTTTACCCTGACATTAAGGAATCAGATGGGCTAATGTTAACGACTATAATTCCACAGATTTAATATGCTGTTGTTTTCATTTCCTCTCCTCCTGCTCCATCTTTTATCGGGACATGCTGGAGGTGCCTTGTTATTAGGAGAGCAGAGAGGGGGGAAAAAAATCCTGAAATGACATTTTGCACTGGGGATTAAACGGCTCAATGAAAATCAGTTTTACCTTCTGCTGCCCACCTGTTCACTCATCCGACTGATCACTAACTTTTATCCATCATTTTGTTCATTGTTTACCTGTGGCCCTGCTATTCTCTGCTTTTTTATACCTTTGCATTTAAATCTGTTGCCGTAAGATGAAAGTGTGTTAACTTCTTACAGAACCCATTTTCACATACTTCCTAAGTGTGAATTAGTTTTTGCACTTTTATCTGCTGCCTTTAAGGTTTGCCGTAGAAAATCATCTGCCTTCATCTCAACCCATCCTTCTGTTAGACTAGCATATCTTCTTTTTACTAAATCAGTCAATTTTGTCTGTGTGATCTTCCTGTTTCCTTCTTCCACAGTTCCCAAAGTATCACTGCCATGCCTACTTTATCTGAGCTCTTCCAGATATTCTCATTTATATTCCTGTAAATCATTGTCACTTACTGTTACATGTTAGCTTCAAACAAATGACAAAGTCTGTTTGGCAAAGCTTCTGTTTTCATGTGAATTGATGCTGAGCTTCACTTTTGTCAAATGGTGTGGTGCTTTCTCACTTTCTCAGTCTGTTTTCATCTTCCAGATATTCAGCTCCACCTGCTTTCTTTTTGTTAGATTGTTTTGGTGTGTCCCATGTCAGCCTGTAGGCCACCGTGGTCAAATCCTGTACTTTCACTACCAATAACATATCATCTCTAGGAGCAAGAGACAAATGTATAAAATGTAATTTTCAAAAAGCAAACAGACAAAACCCAAAACTCTTCCAGTGACAAGACAAAAACCAGGGTCAGAATTTAAGGAAAGGAATTAGCAAAGTAAACATGACAGTAATAAGTGATCACTAGAACAAGAGGAAAGTGAGACAAATTAGCAAAGAGCTGATTGAAACATAGATTAAAACTGAGGAAAACATACGAGAGGTAATTACCAAACAGAACGAAGGTTTGGGAAATTGCTGTAAAGTTAAAGGTTCACCCTGCAAACCTTTTGATAAAGGTTATTGACTAATTGTTAATATAAACTGCATTTTTTGACTTTATATTATAGAATAACTGGAGTTGAATTGCTGCATCTTTTTGCATGTCTTTACCAAAAGTGCCTCAGAAATGTGTAGTGTGACGTAATTAGCTTCTTACCTGAGCTGCAAATGAACATGGAGAGATCATGCTGATAAAGCCTCTTAACACATCACATTAAAATGAACCCCTGCCTCTTTGCAGCACCAGAATGAACCTAAGAATGGTAAGAATAAATTCAGAAACGGGAGTTTATAGAGCAACTGAAGTGAAAAGAAAAAAAAAAAAAACACTGAACAAAGAACCCAGACTTTCAAAGCTAAACATAAACTAACATCTACAAACAATAAAACTCTAACAAAAGACAAATATATTTAAATATATTGATGTTTGTGTTTTAGTTTTCATTTGTGCTCATTGTATATTTGTGTCTTTTCCTCTGTATTTCTTGTCTCTTCTCTGCGTTTTGTTATTTATAGTTTTCTGTTAAAACTTGAGTTTTCCATTCTGTTAAACTCAAAGTGTACATGTTTGATAAACCCATCAGATCTCCAGGTTCTGAAATTCCATGTTCAAAGTCAACTAAATTCATTTTCTTTATTAAACTCAGATTGACCATCAGAACCTTTAACACTTCAAAATGCTGAAATGCGTAGAACGTCACCCATGTGATCGAGTCATTGTTTGTGTCAGTTTGTACCTAATGAAGTGATTCTGTTTGCCCAGTTGGACGGACATTTGCTGCTCCCGTTTCTCATGCTTGAGGTTTTAGGTCCTACAGATGGAGAAGAGGCTCATCATTACAGATGGTGTCCTTGTAACCAGACAGTTTTAGGAAATTATTACACACGTCTTCACATAGTGGTTTTAACAGATCCGGGGGAAATCTTCCAGCTTTATATATTCATCGAAAGACACCGTCTGATTATCTTATCATCAGCATTTTGTATTCATGTAAACAGAGTGTAAAAACAATGATGAGATGCACCTAAACTTGTAACCAACTCTGTTTTGCCTGCTGGGCTTCGGAGCGTCCAGCAGGATTTGATTTTGCGTTAGCCGATTAAGAATTCATATGGTGGGCCGTGTGGGTGGGTGTGTGGGGTCTTTGTAGCGGGGGACGCTGCACAAAACAAGCCAGAGTCAAATACGGAGCCAAGCCACTCTTGGAGCACATGAATAATGTAGTGGAGGGAAACTCTGCATCCTGTCGTCGCATCCCAGTGGCAAACCGGCAATTAACATAAAGTGGAGAGCTGGAGCCTAAATGCCGGTTTCAGAGAAATCCTAAACTTTTCTGGCAACAGTTGTTGCAGAGTCGGGTTTTCACACAGGTGCATACAAACCCTAAACTACTCAGTGGTAAAGATGTGTAGCTGTTCTGTCATCAGTCTTCTTCAAACTGTATAAGGTTATTCTACTTTCAAAATCTGTCCTCCAAAAGTATCTTTGTTCTATATTTATCCTAATGTCCTAATTCTTATTCTGTCCATGCTTTCTCATAGATTCCCTTCTTCACTTCTCATTTTAATAAGGGTTTCAAGGCAGCTTTCCTCCCATTTCTGGATCAGGAGTTCTTCTGGGTATCGTCATAGAAAGGTTGTGCGGCATCATCGATTTTCTGCTTATTTATTTTTGCCAATTGAGGTATTAGCTTTTTAAGCAGGATGAAATTTGGGAAAAGGTCAAGTTGTCCTGCATGAGGGTTGAGATTTGTTGTGTTAGAAATATAGCTCATTGTATATTTGTGTCTTAATCTTTAAAAAATAAAATAAAATAAACACTTATTGTAGTACTCACTACCAAGTCTGTGTAAATGTTTTTAAAATTCAAGTTAATTATATTTAAATCTAAACAATCAGCATTGCAGAATACATATATATTAACACAAAGTCAGAAAAAGAAGTGTTTAAGTCTCCCTTAAAGTTTCTTGTTAGTTCCAGGCAGTAAATTGGTTTTGCGATCTAAAGGTCAGAATATTGACTGTGTGAAATTAGATTTGATCCCCTGGTGTTACACATATTATTTTGATGAATCACAGTGTAATGAGGTAAAATGGGACTAACTGCAGGTAACCAGTTTGTGCAGCAGCATTCTCTTTATACATGCAAGCATATCCAGAGATTTGCCTCGCACTGATTTGATTTCCCGCATCACGTGTCTCTGTCTGCCTCTGCCCAGCTCCCTCTCTCACACTTTAATCCAGAATTCGAGGTTAAGGAGTTACCTGGGGTGCTTTAGCAGAGTGAGAATTACATTTACACTGACATGGAAGGGCAGGTCCATCCCTGGAGTGGAACTAAAGCCCAGCTGGCCGGCCGCTGTCAGGCATTCGTTCTCATTCCAGGCTCCCTGGAAACGTGGAGCTCACGTTTTACACAATTCAGTTCTCACTGTTTTTCTTAATGCTGGATTCATTTTTTTAAATACTCAGATACCTACATAACTATGGGAACCTAACTGAAATTGTCTTTGCAGCTGAAAAGCCGGTCGGTTATAGCTCAGTTGTAAGTCAGGAGCCATTTCCTGGTTTTGTTTTGAAAATTTACTGCTGCCACCTGTAGGACCTCTAACAATTTAACCTAAATAAAAACAACTCGGACTTTTTTATGGACATTTTAATTAGTCATTTAAGATTTTGTGTTTACATAGATAAATTATAATGTAATATGTGCCATTTACAAATGTAAAGCTATACATTATTGTTACATCTTTTTACACGTCTTTACCAAGAGTGCCAAAAATGCGTTGGGTGACATTATTGGATTCTTACCTGAGCTGCAAATGAACATGGAGAGATCATGCTGATAAAACCTTTTAACAGAGCACATTAAAATGAACCCCTGCCTGTTTATGGTTCACAAATTGATCTATTCCTGGATTTCTCTCCAATGGAATGAAATCATTTAGAGAAAATTCAGTTGTTTGTGATTTTTTTTATATTTTTTTTTTATATAGAGCTTGGGGAAAGTGCAATGCACACAATGCTGCTTGACACGCCACTGGCTGGCATTGACGAAGCAGACAATCCAGGAGCTCCATTCATTTCCTTTGTGTTGATCTCCTAAGAGTGGAGATTGAGTCCACAGGCTGTGAGTGAAAGAGCTAAGTCCTGAGCTGGCTGTCACTGAGTCTGAGCTGAAAATCCAGCCAATCAGATCAGACAGAGGAGTGACCGTCAACAACTGACAAATATGCCCACTAAACGCAGAGAGTGTATGGTGAGACCATACAGATGGGCGGCGGGGGCCACAGTTTGCGGCTTCCATGAATTCATCAGCCTGCATATAAATGGAGATGCCCTTCAGAGCTATAAACTCTTTTGCTTAATAAATGGGATTTTGCGACTGTTAAATATTGTAACCTTCCTAAAATAAAGGCTTAAGTCCTTTTTTTGCTAAAAAAATAAGATGATGATGATGATGATGATATGTTCCTTTGGATTTTTTGCAGGAATGTGATGCCATACATGATCACCAAGGTTCAGATAATGGGTGTTTATTTAATTAAAATTTTCTTTGTTGTCCCTTAAATCTTTCAAAACAATTGTACCAGGGAAGTAAATAAAGTACTAAATAAATGGGAGCCAAGACAGAACCCTGTGGAACTCCACTAGAAAAAAAAAAAAAAAAAAACTAAAAATCGAAACAAAGCCAGTCGAGAGGTCTTCCTGAAATGCCCACCAGACATTTCAGTTTCAGTCGAATGAGTCACTCTGTCCACCACATTTTCTGGCTACCACCAGAACAATTGTTTAATTTAAATGACACAAAATACCTACCTAATCTGACACTTGTGCAAAATGGTGGCATGTACTGAACCAGGCTTACAAAATAATTAAAAATGTGCAAATGATACTAACCACCCCGAAAGCGGTCCTGTTCAATTCTCAGTAATAACACCTCTATATTAATGTTGATCTCTTCCAGAGAGACCGGCAGACTCAGACTCTCGTTATTAAGAGACCAATTAGCTTCCATCTTGTAAGATCCTTGTAGCTGAGATGCTGTGGCATAGCAGTGATCACTGCTGCCATGAAGCAGGCTCTTCAGTCTGATGTAGTGCTTGTCAAAATATTCCAGACATGGAGTGTCTGAGGACATGAGGTGGAAGCTGGGAAATCGATCTAAATCGGAGAACCTCGTTCCCCCACCCCAACTGTCTCCATGTCTTAGCTGGAGGTGATTGATACCGATCCACTCTGAAACCAGACAAGAGAACCAAAACATGAGTATTGTTTTCCACTGTGATAACTTGTCCTTGCGTACAAATACTGTTAGCTTAATAAAGCCAAAAGCAGTTTGAATTTTCATATTTTTATAAACGCGTAACAATAGTAATAGTGAACTAGTCTCTGATGAGATCCATTATCATGAAATCCTTTGGTTGTGTCCACATCCATTCAGCCCTGCTGTGGGTTTGCATCCAGCTGCATCCTCTGTGGATTATTCATAAAACTAGAGGTGAATTTTCTGAGAAGTTTCATCCATTAGGATGACGGATGTCTAACACAGACCTAATGATTGTCCTCAGCTGAGGTATTTTCAATGTCTCTGTGCTGCCATTAATAAGCTCACATCTGTGTTGGACTGGACCGCCTGGATTGTTGGTTAATGGATGGCAGAGGTGGCTTAAGGAAGGGCTCTCAGTTTTAACTGCTTAATAAAAAGGTTAATGTTTAATTAGACCAGCGTGACGTCAATAGATTATTCTTGTGTTTAATTAAGTAGATTAGTGTCCTCAAACACGTGTAATGTTGCATGTAAAGTGACATTATTACCCCAAGGCAACAGCTTGATCGTGTTTCTGCCTATGCGTGGCGCTTGTACTAGTATTTTAAATAGCTGGACAGTATTTCAGTTCTTAAAAAAAATAATATTGGAAAAAAAATCTTTTAGAGTCATTGATCTAAATCATAAAAAAGCATAAAATTCATAGCTGCTTGTCTTGGTGTTATATAACAATTGTTGTATCACTGATGCTGTGAAAAACCTGAAATGGTCATTTGGGTGTATGAAGATAAATTGTCCTGAGGGTGGAGTTCTTGAAGAAAAGCTGATCCTCACTAAAAACAGGACCTGAGCAGAAGAAGATTAATCATGCAGCACACGGTCCAAACTCTGCAAAAATCAATGGCAAAACCTCCCTTTAAATCTCTTTGTTCTATCAGTTTAGCAGCTTTTAAAGTTTGGATTGGGGATGATTGTTGCGTTCTCAGACACGGGGGCGTGAAGACAAAGGTCAGCTGCTTGTTAACACCATTACGTTGCTTGTTTTCTAATTATGGTGAAAACAAATCCGTGATAAACGACTTTGTTCCCCCTTTCTTTTTCATTCTGTCTCCGTAGGCTCATTGTTTACTCGTAGTGCGATCACTAATAAGTCCCCGTAGGGCTGCATGTTAGGCTCACAGATAATCGCTTTCTTGAGACAGAATCTTCAAAGTGTCTCATGTTAATTTTGAAAGCTGTGCAGATGGTTGTGAGTTTGCGGTGATTTGATTGGCTCTGGCTTATTTCGCTCAACCCAAGCAGCCCACTTAGGTCCAGCTGGAAATATTGTCAGACAGTTTAACACTTTATTGTTTCATCTTATTTTCCATCAACTGTGTAATGACCTTTCCTTCAAAAACCCTAAAACAATCATGTGGAAAATCGATGGTCTGCTTCTCCACCAAACAGAATGCATTAGGAATGCCACCTTCTATCTCATCATGTCATCTCCATCATATGCTGTTTTGCATTGATTCACATCCTCTCCTTTAAACACGGAGTGGGCACCTTTAAGCCATCAAAACGTCGGTGCAAATCCCTCTTGAATTCATCCGCCGTCCACATCACAATTTTCACCATCAGTTTGTACCTGCCTCATTATTCTCTTTGGAATTAAGGCCTTGACTGAGAGATGAAAGACTTTCTGTCTGCTTTACTCTACGTATGAATCATTTAGCTCCAGCCCCATTGTAGCCAAAGGGGGGGTGGGTGCTGGTTGACAATTGATAGGATCTGTATTGATTAGATCCTAAAGGGTGGTGGAGAAACATCAGCGGTTGGTGTGAGCTGACTATGATTATCCTTCAACACATTGATTGAAATGATGTACATGTCCATTGAATCCTCCATCCTGTTTCTGCTTGCCACCAGAGCTGTCTTTGATTTGTCAGAATCACCAAGATTAGGAGACTTGCACAGTATATTACACAAAAACGCGTTCAGGAAGCAGGCGGTGGACGGAGACGATGGCAAAGAACTGGTGAGCAGGTGTTTAGAGTATTTAGGGAACAAAACCTAATTGTTTCTGGAATTATGTCTGTTGAGTGAAAGAGTCACATTTCCAAAGGGTTGTAGTAGTATCTGTAAAACTACCTGCTGTCAGAATGTGAAACCTGAAGCTGTTGTGTTCCTGGTGCTGCTCAATGAATGTAGCCTGTTTATATTAACAGTATGTTCACCTTTACACTCTCTGGGAAATATTTTTGTTACAGTTCAACATTATTCCACATTACAACAGTTGTAAAAGTCTAGACTTTTACAACTGTTTTTAGTTTCGTGTCCCTTAAAGACACATTTTAAGGTCTCCTGTTCTTAAGTACCAGTTTTTAGAGGTACTCTGCATTAAAGTCCCAAATTTACAAAGAAACTCAGAGCACCAGATTGATGCATTTAGAGAAAAGAATATTTACTAAGTTCAATACTAAAATGTAATTCATTTACATGACAAATATCTAATTATAAAGACAAGAAAATTAATAAATAAACTATTATTTTTATGCCCTATTAGTTTTGAAAATTTGTGAAACTTTCATTTCCTGAAATGTATTTTTTCAAATGAATAACTCCATGTGTCAGTTCGTGGAAGACACAACTTCAAGATGTCTTCTTTTTGTTGATTATAAACTTTAGATTTTGAGGTTCCTTGGTTTGAGCATAGACCCTCTCTGAGATACATGTCAGACATTTCTAATATATATTCAAAGACTTATATCTTCAGCTGGAACTAGGTTTTTCAAACTATAGTTGATCGAAAAGAATTGCATCATTTATTGACTGTTAAAATGTGAAGACTACTACTTTTGTTTTGTGTCTGAGCATCGCGGGCTGAACTTTGATGGATGCACTTTTCTGGATCTGTACTATTGATCCGTAACCAAGATATGTTTATGTTTCTCATCTTTCTCCTTAAAGGGTGTATCATCATGTGGGATGTTGAGCTCAAACAATCAAACAGCACAAAGCAAAATCTCACACTTACAAAACAAATCTGCATACAGCTCCAGTTCTGAAACGGCTTCGAATGTTCAAGGTTTGTCACAAATGTAGAAATTACAGCCACAAACCCAAATATCAAGTAAAAACTGGATTATTGTGAAATCAGTTGTTTTCTATCACCTTCTGAATTCTTTGCCCATTCTAGTTGTAAGCCATTTCATTCTCAGTCATACTGAACAGACATTATTTCTGAACATTAGATACCAACTTTTGCCACCTCTGGCTCTTAGGTTCCTTTTCTTGGAGGAAGCTGGACCTCCACCCCTGTCTCAAGTTTTTTGGAGCCTCTAACATGTTTTCTTCCAGGATTGTCTCGTATTTAGCTCCATACATCTTCCTATCAACTCTGACCAGCTTCCCTGTCGCCTCTTTAAAAAAGCGTCTCTACAGCTTAATGTTACCACCACATTATTTCACTCTAATGGTGGTTTATTCAGGTTTTTTCTTTTCTGCCACTTATAGCATTGTGAGTAACAGACATTCACAGTCAGAAGTTCATTTTTGGACTAACTTTAGCAGACGTTGGCCCACATACTGTGCCCCCTACATGGGATTGAGGAAAAGTATTGACAGATTCCCCACCTGGGCTGTCGATATTTCCTGTATATGTTTTGCATTATAAATATACCCCTCAAATGTGAGGGAGTAATTTTTGCCACCAAATTCATCATCAGCTTTCATCTCATTCCAGATGACCACTGCAGCCATTAGAGTTTTATTTGGAGCAGCGAAGGGATTAGTGGGCAGGGATTAATATTGTGAAAGGAGGACATATAAATACAGCACTCTTCCTGCCTCTTCTCCTGCTTTAATTCCCAGATCCGTTAGATTTGCCCTGGCATTGCCCAGGAGCATTTTTCAGGCAAGGCACTTAAATGCAGAACAGGAGAATAGTCCATCAAAGACAGGCACATCTCCAGACAATTCTAATTACAGCTTTAATACAGTTAAAGGATGTAATTCTTCTGCTTTTTTACATGCTTGTGTCCTAAAATGCTGTGTTGATTAAGAAAATTGGTTTAATTCTAAGCAAATAATACCGATTTATCCATGCAGGAACACCTGATTGTTGTTAATGCCGTATTATAACAGTCTGAAGGGGTTTCTTTTTTTTTATGTGTATTAATTTGGCATACAGTGTCTGTGTATCTAAACACAGCATTATTAAGTTCATGGATGAAGGGATGTGTGTTTGTAATTTGTTGGCACCCCTCATCCTGCAAGATTCAGATGGAGTTGGCAAGCTCAAACGGGATCTGCTGCTTTGCTGGGACTGAGGAAGCGCCATTATCCTGTTTAGACTCTTATCCATGAACATATTCTCCAAATCTCCCTCTCTCCAGTCCTCCACCTGCTTTTCACTTGTTTCTTGTAGACAACAACAACCCGTCAGCCCTCAGAGCCTTTCTTATGAGCATGTTTCAGAGAGAAATCACATCACCTGGCTCCAGCTGGAAAAAACGTATCTGGCTGTGCCTGCAAGAAAAATAATTTAAACTTAATTCAGACCAATCGAAACACTGAATTAAACTGTATCTGCCTTTTTTTCTGAATTCTTACTAATTTAAAGTCCTAAAAAGCAGGTGGTAATTATGGTGTTGAACAAGCCTGCTTGCAGCATGTTGTTCACAGACCGTTCTGTTAAATGACCACAAGTTCCCCGCTGCACACATTTTGATTCATGTTGATGTAAAGACCATTAAGACATGGGCCGCCTGCTTCTCTGCTGCTCTGTGGAGAGGAAAGTGTTAAGTCACTCAGATTAATGAGCAAGTTTCCATGGAGACGAGTTATACCTAGAATACTTGTTTGCGACCAAATCCAATAGTGGAGGAGGATCTATGGGCCAATTTGTGTCAGTTATGTCTAACGTCTAAAAAAGAAGAAACACAGCAGCAGGAAAAGTATTCAATGATTATCAAATTTGACAATAAACAAAAACTCTATCTGTTTTCTTACATAACTGTGAGTACATTTGGGCCTCTCTTCTTCCTTCACCACTGTAGTACCAATTGTTCATGAGATTAAAATCCCAGACTATGAGTCGAACCTCAGTTCTGTACAGTCAAAGTGTTTTATGGTTTTTTGCAGCATAAGTGTGACTCCAGGTTAAGACGCAGACCTGAGTCCCTTTTTCTCGGGTCCTGTAGCTACAGAACCAACCCAAATTCTAACTTCTCCACCACCGTGCATGATGGCCTCGCATGGTGTCTGAGGTATTTCAGCTGATGTTTGTTGGGTTTCTGTAAACCTGCTTGTTGTTTTGGTCTTATCTGTCCAAAACACATTTCTCAAAAAGTGTTACTGACTTAGATGCAACTTTTTTTTTTTTTTTGCTTAATCTTAATTGTCTTGTTTTCCACTTCTGAATAATTACTTTAACCACAAAAGACAGCTTTGAAATACCTTTATAAACTTCACAAGATTAATTAGGAGCAGCGGCTGCTTCTGTGTGTCATTTGTGTCTTTTTGCCTTGGCTTTGTCTTCTGTATTATCCAGAGCAACAAAAGTGCCAAACCTCCAGTTATCTAGAGGTTGTCACCGTTTTTTATGATTAATTAATTAAGTGCATTTGATTAGTACCACATGGGTTCCACTTACCTTTCTAATCCTAACAAACTAACACGTGTATTTAGTTTTTCCCTCATAAAAAGTGTATAAATCAGATCTGTGTGGATGGTGGTGTTTGTCTCACAACAGGATTCAATATTTCATGCTCATCGGCTTTTATATTTACTTGGTTATCATTATTATTTCATACCAGTTAATTGGAGAAGTCCACTGACCTCCTCAAAATGCATCATGACGCCCGCTCCCATGATCAATAGCTGGCCTTGAACTGCCAAAAATGAGAGACTGTGCAAAACATCACAGATTCAAGAAATTTAAATAGTTCTTGAAAGTAATTGGCTGATTCAATCTGTCAAGTACACACACCAGTTCACATTCATTTCACCCCCGTGCTCAGTCTTAAATTGAAAAGGCCGATGGAGGGTGCGATTGTTCTTACCCCTCCTCTCATCAAGTGAGAGACCTACTTTAATCACATTGATCTGCTGGAGAGCCCATGTTATGGCTGAATCCACGTTTGCAGCTGCAGTCAGAGAGATGGAAAAACTTCTGACGTTTAATATCTGCACAAAATAGTTGATTTTAGCTTGAAGTGAAATGAGTTTAAAACAATACTTTCAGACAGAAGTAAGAAGTTTATTAAGGAATAAAGAGTTCAACATGACCTTCACTGCATCCAGGTCTTGTCATTTAATGTTCCTGACTGATGATCTAAAACAAACAAAATCCAATCTGGGAGTAATTTAAAAAGTATCAGCTCCTTTTGGACATGTGCTGAATTAGGAAATGCTTGTATAATAATCCATCTGGGCAGCGCAGTGGACAGAACTGCACAATGTAACATCAAATAATGACTCGAGACATTTCACCTCAGACAATGCTCACACACCCACTTTCTGTGACGGCCAACTGTTAACACTGCACCAAAGGATTCCTGTCTGTCTTCAGCAGAGCTGAGTTGAAACCGAGAAGCGTAAGAGACAAAATGTTCAAAACCTAAAACACTTTGAAAGAAGCTTATGTAAGTTCTGGGGGAAATTTCCATTAGATGTGCTTGACACTCATTGGCACCTCTGGGAAAGGCTTGTGAAAAGTCTTAAATTCAGTTTAACCTCTACCCCAGACAGCTTTGGATAAATCTAACCTTTAGTTTGAATAGATATATTCAGTTGAAGGAAAAAAAAATCTCCACTAATATATATCTATATATATTTGTGACATGTGCATACCACTGTTATTGCCACATCTGATGCATATATTTCATGCAACCATCTTTTTTTACTCGGCTCATCCCACAGGTTTTCTCTTGTAATGAGATGTTTTTATTTATTTATTTTCAACAGATTTTTATCTCAAATATCCAGATTATTAAAGACTTCACAATGCTATGCAAAGAAGAGATCCTACCCTGTACTAAATGTAGCCATGAGCTTCTATTTTAAAGAGCAAGAAATAAGCCTGTGTTACGTCATATATCTGCCCCGGGGAAACAGGAAGCCATGAATTACTAAAGGAAAGTTCCTTGACAATTTCATCAACTTTAAAAAGAAACATAAATTATAAAAATTCTTAACTTACATTTATTTATAGAATTTGTAAGAGGTATTACTAAGTCTAGTACCATTAATTCTGCCTTTTTAAAAAAGAAATCATTATTTCTTAATGTCTTTTTTTGTAGCAGTTTTGACTTTAAAGCTCTTTAAGCATTTCTGCCAGGATTAGCGATAGTTGTGAAGGAGAATATAACAACTTAATCACTTGGAAATACGTTATACGTTTTAGGTTTTATATAAAGTTGAATTTCACATTGGTTTTATTTTACTCCTACAGTAGCTTTTACATAGTTACTGCTTAATTTCAATGAATAATGAAATATCTGCAAGTATTTTTTGTCATTTAAATTAAAACATATTTGGTTGAAATATAGTATTTTCTCTTCCTTTGTGAAGAGCAGCACATGATTGTGCTTCATGCTGCTACTGTATGCATTTCTCTTTGACCTCTGGCTACTTTTATTGTTCAGAAACTTCAAAACTCCTGCATCAAATTTGTAGCTAAACTGGAGGAATGTAATGTAATAGAAATGTAATCTTAACAGTGAATTCAATGTTTCTCTCAAGGCCACAGAAAATTCAGTTATATAAAGTTCACCATCTAAAGTGCAAAAAAACAACGTATTCTTTGGAGCACTCTGTGCTTTCTGATGTCGATGGTTTTATTTCTTCAGGTTTTCCTGCACAGTGGAAAATCTGTAGATGTCTTAATACAGAGGTTTTGCAGTTTAATAGTAGTTAAATAAGTATATGTATTTATTTAATGGTATTTTAGCCTTATCTGGAAAAAAAAGTGCATCTTTGTGGCTTTGAAGTGATCAGGCTGAACAAACTCCCTAAACTTGACTTAATTTTGAGATCCTTAAATTCAGTACTCTGTGAACTGCCAGCTTCTCCAGCAATGATTGTTTGGACCTTTTACTTTTTATTGAGAGTGAGAGTAATTGCTGAGCGGACGTCAAAGTGAACAGTTTCCCCATTATGTTGGTCATAAAATGAGCTAAAGATTTTTGTATTCAAATCTTCTTTTATTGGTCTTTTGTATTCATCAAATTTTCTCAGAAACGAAACATAATGGATATTTATCCCAGGTTCACTTTTTGAATTTAATTGTAGAAAGAGATTAACTGCAGTGTAACCTGATATTTTACTTAGTTAGACACAAATCTGAATCTAACATGGAAAAACTCATTATCATTGTCATAAAGCAAAGAAACCAAACCTTGTAGTTTAAACTGAAGGAAACGTTTCTGCCATGATTGTGTTTTTATTAGTTTTAATTAATTTCCCTTAATCAGTTTTGGTTTACTTTATCAGTGTATTATGCCAATACACCAAAGAACTTTCCATATGAACCTTTAACATGTACTTATTGCCAACTTTTCACATTTCTATCTCTTATTGATCCGTTTGTGATCAAGTTGTCAGATTTCTGAAATCACTACATCAACTCCAGTAGGGTAAAAAGATTGCTATCATATCTAACTCAATACTTCATCATCTGTGGGCCTAATTTAAAGAGAATACAACTGAAAAGTATACTCTTGTTGAACCTCATTTATTCAAGAAGGTGTTTTTCTCACATTCTTTCAGCTCTGCTTTCCTCCTTACCAGTTCTAAAGATAGCCTGCTGTGTATGTTGGGTGTGAAAACACATTTATTTCCCAACTGAGAATAAACAATCAATTAAAACATAAAAGTCTCACAGTCTTACCTTTAGAGAGACAGCCAAAGTATTTAACAGAATTACAGGCTTCTGGTGAAGAATAATAATTGTATGCCCCAAAATGAAAACAAGGCTTGGCTGTTTTTTTTTTTATTATTATTTTTGACCAGTGCACGGTCCAGATTTTACTGACACACATGCACACCACTGCTTCAAAACACACAGATTAAATCTGAAAAAAAAGAAGAATCAATAAAATAAACTTGCATATTTTTAAGGAGCTGTATGTTCATTTTCACAATGTTTCTACCTCCTTAATGCAAGCTTTTCAATATGTCGGCAAAAATAGTAAGAACCAGTGTGACAACAGAATAAGATAGAGTTAAAGTTGGGATGACATCTTTATGGAGGCTGTGGTCTGATTTTATGTGGAACAAAATCTTGGCAAAACATGCACAGCTATCTGGATGGAACTGAGTATTTTGACAGTGTGTTATCTTTTTAAATCAATATCACAGCCAACACCTGAAATAAAACCTAAAGATGGTCCAACTGAACATTGAAATGCTGGGATTTGAACAAACCTGATCTATATTCTTTGCAGCTTCATGGTATTTTCTTATGTTGTGTAAAAATAAACACCCCACAGTGAGAAGTTTTCCCAAATTGATTTTTTTTTTTTGAAAACTATATGGTTTGGTAGTTTCATTCAGCTTATTATCCTCAAATCTCTGTTGGGCTTGACACCAAAACTGATAAAGTTAGAAACTGGGTTTTTCTTGCTGTGGTGAGCCTTTCAGAAAAATGGGGGAAGCATTATTGGAACGGACATGTTTTTCCTCCTCTACCTCTTTTTGTACCAGAATAGTCTCTTATTATTACAGTACTGCATGGAAATCTGTTTTTATTGATGACACCCTGCTCTGAGTCACGATCATTTTTAGCTTTATTAACAATGGTGCACAATAAGCCTCAGTGATGTGGAACCAAGACGCTGGTGAGACAAGGTCCTATTGGATTGTCCAGACAAAATTATACATTTAACACTTGAAATCAATAAATGTCTCCGCTAGGATCTGCCTTAAAGGCGCAGTTGGTTTATTAGTTATGCTTTGATACACAACACATTAATTAATTTGCACTCAACTGTGACATTTAAATCAAACTATGTCCTCTGTTTGTTGCAGCCTCTTCTGTGCTTGCATTAAGCCAATCCTGTGACGTGACACTTTGAGTCACAGCTGACTGAAGAGAACATGGCTGACGTCTGAAGCGCAGCTCAGCCTCTGGAAAGAGTCTGATTTCCTGCATCAAATCTCGCCCCCCGCCCCTCTACCCTTAACCGACCTCCTCATCCTCTTGAGAGAAAACAGAATCCTGTTGGCATGGTAACCATGAAGGAATATTGTGTTTAATTTCCCTAACAAGGATAAAACTTAAATATCCTAAAGAGGAATCCAGCTCTTAAGCTGCAACCGTGGCAATCGTTTTTGTGAAACTTCCCTTTCCCTCTTTTGGTTTATATTTAGATTCTGTAAATATAGCTAAACACTGGCATGTGCAGTTGGAAACCTGTCAGAGTTTAATGAATGCTGCTTAAGAGCACACCAATATATTTTCCAGAATCTGAAGCATCGGGAGCAGAAAGGACCGCCTGAAGTCTGCCAGTTCCGATTTGTCATTGTGCTTTTGACCACGTCTGCAGTGACGGGAGTGCCAGTGATTACAAAAGAAATTATGCAAATCTGCCATTGTGCCTGTCAGCAGTTCTTCTTGGCTGGAAGACAGCAGAGCAAGCTGCCCTTTATATTACATTCACTTTATTTTTACAGTCATGGAAAAGAGTAATCCCACCTTTTAATAGGTTATATTAAAAAGAAAAAAAAAAGAAAAGTTCTCAGTAGTTTAAAACCTAACTGAGCAACTGCAGCAGCTACTTTAGGATGGATGGATGGATGGATGGATGGATGGATGGATGGATGGATGGATGGATGGATGGATGGATGGATGGATGGATGGATGGATGCTATGTAAAAGCATCTTTTGGCAGATAACATTTTTTTGGAAAAACTTAAATTGAAACTTTATCTTATTTATTCCTCTGGAGATGAAAAGCACAAAGTTGATCATTTTAGACGTGAAAAGATTCAAGATGTTTTTGTTTTCTGAGGAGGAGATGAGACCTTCTGGTTGTTAAGGACGGTAAAAAAATATCTGCAAAGTCTCTCATTTTTCTGGTCTTTTTAATATGCTAAATGTTCAAGAAGGAGGCATGGCTCATTAAATATGGCTCTTCAGAGAGCAGGTTTTCTCCCAGCTATTAATGTTTCTTCTGGAAATAGTTTGTGGTGTCTTAAAGAAAACATCTCTGGATAAACAAGATCAAATTAGGTTTTAGATGCAAAAATCAACTAAGATGAGTTGATTAATTTGATTAAATTGAAATTAAATATCAAAACAATATTTCTACTGAGCATGTGTTGTATGCACATAATTTGTAGAGTAGAAAATTAGTTTTTGTTTAATGCTCTCTATGCCAAATATTCTGTAGTGAAACAGTGAGACGATCTGCCCAGCAGCTGAAAATGGGTCAAAACTGGGCAATGAAACAGAGAAATGATCCCCAAACACATCAGTAAATCTGCAACAGAATGTCTGAAGAGGAAAATAAAACAAGCTGCTGCAGTGGCCTAATCAAACCTCTGTCCTGAACCTAATTAAAACGCCTTGGCAGGATCTTAAACAGAGCTGTGCACAAAATGAATAGAGCAAACCTCAATGACCTGAAGCCATCCTGGCAAGGGGAGTGGATCAGAATTACTCCAAAATAATGAGAGACTGGTCAGGTCTCATAAAGGATGGTTACTTTAAGTTATTCTCTCCGAAGGGGGTCCTACACACTGACATGTTTTGGCTTTTTGAAAAAGTTTTTATAAAAAGAAGTTCTTACTTTTTAGATTACAGAAATGAATGAAAACTTTGGCATGTATTTGTATTCAACTCAAATCTTTGCTAAACAACGTTTTGCCAAAATTACTTATTACTGACTTTTTTTTCTCCATTCTTCTTTCCAAAATAGCACATTCTCTGTCAGATTAGAATAAATCTGTAAATATCAGTTTTTCCAATCTTGCCACACATCCCCAATTGGATTTAGATCTGAACTTTGACTGGTCCATTCCAACACAGCAATACACTATGATCTAACCATTTCTATGGATTTCTATCCATCTTCTCAGGGACAATAAGTTGTAGTAAATGACATCCTAAGTTTTTTTATAGCATTTTATTTTAGCATCTTGCAGGCTGCTTTCTGGGTGAACCTGCTTGAGTGGTAGACCTTTGCGTGTTGGCAGTTGTCTTTTGAAATTCTTTAGCTCATGGATTATTTTCCAGAAAGTGCAATGACTGATTCTCAATTTCTTTGAGACTTCTTTATAATCCCTCAGCAGACTCATAGGCTGGTATAATCTTCTTTCCGAAGACCTGGGGCAGCTCTTTCAGTCTCATTATGGTGTTCACTCTCACTCCAACAACCACCAGACTAATTGAGGTTTAAACAGGACAAACCTCCTTCGAAATGAGTGTGTGTGTTCTCATCATTTCCACCTGATGTGATGCGCCTGTGTGTGATTTCACCCATTTTAAGTGGGAGTAAACATGAGGGCTTCCTAATTTATTCATCACCAGGTGTTTCATCCTTTTATTACATTCTATAAAATATCATTAATGTCTTTTCCATCGTTGTTTTAAATTACTTATTTTTTATTTTTTTATTTTTATTTTTTTTTCCGGATGGTTCAAATTGGAAAAACAATTTTGATTGTATGCATGGCCAAGCTTTAGGTTTTCATTTTAGAAAAAATAATTTAAACCAGGATTTGTTTTCCTTACTATGTTGTGTTCTATCATAAAATTCCAGCAAAATACACTAAAGCTCATGACATACAGCGGCTTACAAAAGTATTTGCCCCCTCTTGAAATGTTCCGTATATTACACTACAAACGCAACAAATGTGTCATTGGCTTTTAATGTGAAAGACCAAAACAAAGTGTGAAGAAGAGAGTTGTGCATGATTCAAAATTTGTTTTATGAATTGAAGAAAAACTGAAGTGTGGTGTGCAACAGTATTCAGCCCCCTTTTCTCTGAATGCAACCATTTGCCTTCAGAAGTTGCCTGATGACTAAACACAGGCCATCTGTGTGTAATCTAATCTCAGTGCAAATACAGCTGCTCTTCATTTCCAAAGAAATATGTTTGTGGTTGTAATGTGACAAAATATGGACATTTTGAAGGTGTATGAATGCTTTTACAAGCCGCTGTAATTAGTTTAAGATCTACAAATACTTTTAAACCTCAGATGTGAAGGTGGGTCTAATTCAGTATCCTAGTAAAGAAACCCCTCGACGACCTCTTCTTGTCCTCTTAATGTCTGTGCACATTAAGCAGTGATCCCACTGAAGTTCAGGAGCCAGGTCTAAGTGTGATGTTTACGTCTTGATGTGGTCAAACACCACCGTTGTGTTTTACCCCGCGGGGTGTGTGCAGCTTTTCTTGGTTTCATCGAGCAGCGCTGTGCATCAATAAACAGGTGCAGAAGGCGACAACCTGAAACAGTGGGCAGCGTTCAACCTGCATGTCCTTTGTGAAGGAAGGAATGAGTGAGGTGGGGGGGAGAAAATTAACCTGAGGCTGAAGCAAGAGACAGAGGGGAGTGACTAATTGTGGTTACCACGGCTACAGCATGCAATGCGGCTAGGAAAGGAGGGGGTTTTGGGAAAGGTCACGCAGTTTAGGTAGAGACGGCTAAATCAACTGTGATGTGAGAGGTCCCTGGTGATGCTGGGATTGAGGAAATGTGGCTGTTTGGGTTGCTCAGGAGGAACATAGATTGATTCTGAGAATGAGACCCTGTGCATGCCATGGCTTATAGCAGACCCTCTGGGCTGTAAATCCCTTTGATTTGCCACATAAAAGATGTAGAAAGAGTAGAAGAGGGCAGGCGTGTGAGATAAAATGTATCTTAAACAAATGTATAATTTAAAAACACCACCCTCAGGGGGAAAGAGGTCAACTGCATCCATTTCTGGTGCATCTGAGGACGGCTGCTGGAAAGTGCACAATGCCCACGTTTAACTCCTCCTCTGTCATCCGGCTTCAAATCTGCAGCTCAGTCCCTGATGTCTGTATCCTGTCACGCCTTGAAAATAGACTGTCGAGTTTAAGCCGCTCAGAGAAAGGAAATGATGCAACATAAGTTTCAAGGCGAGGATGCTCTGTCTTGCTTTGTTCCCCCACAGACACACACTGCAGGATGGAAATCAATAGCCTTTCAAGAGAGAGTCGATGCAGAAACAAATAGCAAACAAAGCTGACGCTGTTGGATCACCCCAGGCTTTTCAGTCCTGGTGACTCTAATGTAAAGGCGCCATGTTTCTGTACGCCCAGCTCTTATTTTACCAATACTGAATTATTTTCAGGAAAAGAAAGACGCATGGACATGAAAATAACCCAGATCTATATATCTCCAGGGGGCCAATGTTTTTTTTTTGTTTTCTTTAAATATATATATATATATA